>NC_064547.1:13572346-13873457 GCF_023856365.1 Brienomyrus brachyistius | reverse complement strand
CTTTCGGCCACTTAGATCGTCGAAAAACAAATTGTTATCCGTATTTTATGTTTAACTTAATGCTTGACAATATGTTTTGCTATAAACCAATTCTAATCCTTTTATAACTTACAGATTTAAGCATCATTTTACTGTACTAATTAAAAATTAATGACATCTGTTTACAGCTCAGCAAAAACGTCTGCATCTAACATATCTAATTAGTAACGTGAACTACTTGCCTCCAATATTACATCACTGGTATGATTTGTTCAGTAGACTAAGGTGACTTACCTTGCGACCCCAGCCGCAATAAGAGGTTGGAAGATGGATTGATGGTAGGGTGCATGAATGAATGAAGGTGGTTTGCCCCACAGGTCATTTTCTAATACGGCTACATCAAAAACACTTACAACAGGCTGTTACACAGGCCTACTGATACCCTATAAAATGAGTGTAGAGGATCAGTGAATTTGGTAGAAAACTTGTAACGAAGTTATCAGCCTCATAATTTATTTTGTCAGATATTCACCCTGTTACAATAATCCCAAAGAACAACGCATTTTTAAATAAATAAATACTTAATCTCTGAACTGGAATTAATCCTTCTGTGCTTTATAATTGATTTCTTTGTCAACCAAGATATAATGGGCAATATGATAGGAGTGGTCAAAAGTTAAAAAAAAATCGCCGAAGTGCAAAATATATAAATATTATCTTCTCTCAAGTTGATGTGTTAGGCAAGGTTGGACAGATTGTGGCAGTTATGCAAATATTCTTTTGGTCTCGTTTCCCAGGAACACTCTAACCCTTCCCAGGCGTAAAAGCCATCGCGTTTGTTTTTACACCCCGCTATTCATAGTGCAGATAAGTTACTTTGCAGCTTCTATCGAGGTTTCGAAAAACGCTACTGGTCCTTCTCTCGTAGATGGTTTTTATGATACGCGCGATCTCATGTCGGTCGTGCCTGAGCATCTGGACTTAAAACTGCCAAGAGGCAGAAAAAAGAAGTGCAGTAACAAGTCATTTTTTGTTCTCTTTTGGCATTTTAATACGTGATTATTAAGGCCATTGTAAAAAAAAAAATCAGCATGGTTGAATACTCGTTGCTTAACAGTAAATTCACTTGAAAACAACATCGGAATTACGGTAATTTGTTTCTTTTTGCTTTATAAATTGTTCTGTTATGGTGGTAGTAAAATGTAAGTTTAAAAAAAATGTACGTGTGCGTGGCATGATCGAAATAATTTTATGATTTTTACTACGTAAAAATAACATTTTTTTCATTGCATAAAGAAATAAGATTAGACTTTACAGGATGGTCTGGTTGTAATATATCCTTTGTTGCGCCCGGCAAATTTCTCTAACCTGTAATTATTTAGGGCGTCACAAAACCACGCTTTTGTATATTTAGTGAAAGAAAACATAGAACGTCACATAATTGCGTCCCAGCGCTCTGATGCAGCAAAAACAATGAGACATTCTGCATTCCTCTTGGTTTCCTTTATTTGGCGAGACCCTGGGAACTGAAGGGTTTCGCTGCATAAGAAATTGCATCCATTCAATTTGAGTGACGCTATCAAGAGGAGCAAATGGCAGCACTGCTGGATGGTGACGACGGTGAACAAGTTTCAGAATGTTATGCTTTATGGCTCTGTGGGTTAGGGTGCTGTACCTATGACCAGAAGGTCACCAATTCGAATCCCATGGTTGGCACTGTGGTTTACCTGTTGGGTTCTTGGTCGAGGCCCTTAACCCCAAATGCTTCAAAGATGGCCGACCCTGCTTTCTCAACTGTACACTGCTTTGGATAAAAATGTCAGCCAAAGAAACGAATGTAAAAAGCTGAAAACAGCCTATTTTGGAGTTGTGTGTGTGGTTATGCTATACTGCAGGCATTAGCTGTACACTAATTCCAGATGCTGCATTTAGCTTATGATAAATTTGATAGGTTAAATGCTCAAGGTATAATATATACTTATAAGTACACAACTCACAAAAAAATGGCACCTTCCTGGAAGGTCGCAAGCCGGACCAATGGTGCAGGAGGGTGTTTGATATTGGGGGGGCACAACTTAACAATTAACTGAAGCCACCCCTGTGCCGTATTCGGTGTGCAGCCCAATGGGGCACAGCTCACTGGTCTCTATATATCTCACAAAAAAGGGATTTATTTAAATCTGTGGCTTTCATGCAAGGCTTTGCATCTCCATAAGTCCTGTGAATATGTTACAGGCCTAGACTGCGTCTGAACCTTTGGACTAAGTTGGACGGAGAACAGTACGATGTTATATTGAAAACCTAGAGTTGGTGGAAAGCTTGTTTGCATTAAAGAAGGAAATATTTTTTTTTTTGGGGGGGGGGGGGGGAATTTTCCCTTGACACCACATCCGAAAAAAATTAGATGCCTGATTTCCGTGACATATTGCAGGACAGCAGGCTTTGGCCTGTCGTGGATGTGCTCCACCAACTGCTTATTTATTTATTTTTTAGACCACATTAAAACACACTGTAGGACTGCCCCCCCTTTGTCTACAGCAACACTATGCAGAAATCTATCAGTCCCAGCTGTCTGTGTACTACTTACATTCTATTTTCTTCAAGCAAGCATTAATGAGTCCAGTCTGCTTCGCCCCCCTGAGGACTTTGCTGAGGTCTTTGTTTCTCATCTGTTTAAATTATTCCCCAATGACAGACAGGGCATTTAGACAGCAATTTACAGTAAATTAATCAGCTAGGTGCGTGAGAACACATATTCAGCTACTTATGACTGTTTGAAGCTGTACATTAGTACCTTTTATGTAAGTGCTTGTTTAAGAGAGTTTTTGGTCAGTTTAATGAGAATATTGCCTGTCAGCATCTTTTAAACTACTTTCCCATATTGTTTGACACGTGTCACAGGATGGACACTGGAAATCACCCAGTGGAGATATCATTTCAGTCCTCTTCAAATTTTTGCCATTTCTGCTTTTTAAGATTTCACAATGCCGTCCAGGATTATACTCAGAGTGTTAAAATAGGCTGTCACCTTGCATTCCCATAGATGTGATGTCCTTCAAAATGGATCTACCATGTTACCGAAATGAGCTTCTGTAGCGTTTCTGGATCCGCCCTTTGTGATCAAGTGGCTCTTTTGTTAGTTCCTGCCTCCGCGTCACTTGATGATGTTGCCTTTGATCCTTTGACGCCTGCTTTGATGGGTGTAACCGCAGGGACCTCAGCTGTTGAGCAGGAAAGAAGGAAGGAATAGAAACCGTAGTAAAATTTTTATGTCTCTCCGATAGTCACACGCTCATTGATGAATACGTGAGATGTTATGGAAACCGCTCTTCATAGTGGGACTCGACGCCTTGGAAGACTGGTACATCAAATCACCCTCCGTTTTAGCTTAGTCCACCTGAGCATTTGGTACAAGTACGTGGTTTATGTAAAGGACAGTAAAGAAAATCTGGCAGCATATTTCATATGAGCGTGGGAGATGTAGTACATTGTGGATGATGATGATGATGCGTCTAGTCTTCGCTACATGCTGCGATGGGCTGTCAGCCCATAAAGGGTGTCTCCCAGCCTGGTGTCCCTGAGAAGAGACTCGCCACGATCTTGTACTGAATCAGCGGTTGTGGAGGATAGACAGATGGACAGTTTTTGCTGTTTTTTTTTCCCCCTGCAAGCAAGACTGTTTCCCACAGTCAGTAATCATACAGAGCACAAGCACACGCCTAAATATAAGTACCGACTATAGTTTTTGTGGACAGTGTTCTGTCTATTTATAAAATATGCTATTGCTACAGCAGAGTTCCCTAAATTTCTCAGGGTCTTCTTTCCTGTGTGCCTTCTGTCCTGTAATAAGGCCATGTACAGTAACAGAAAGACATCTACATTTACACAGCAGTATCTATCTTATATCCAAAGGATAGAATGTCAGTAACATAAAGTATAGTACTATGTCGTATAGTATTATATGTACACTGATATTAAATTAGGTGCATGAATTACGGGGGGGGGTCAGATTCTTTCTCCACTTAAGTGTGGTCCCGTTCTGGGCGGCTTCACGCCATTTTTACAGCTGCGGTTTCACATTCATTAGCTGTCCTCCAGCTCTGCCCTCCTGGCCCAAATACATCCCACAACAAACACGCATGTCAGCAGCAGATTGATGGATAAACTGTGTTTCAGTTAATGAAGGTAGACGCAGACGACACACAATGCACACAACCTAGAGACAGCGTAGGGAGCGTGCAGCAGTTTACATCGGGAATGGTCTTAGGCCTGACCTAATTTGCATGTTTTGTTTGCTCTCATTTCCTGCTCATTGAAGTTGGCTTGGTTTTCATTTTAGGGGAAAAAAAGTACCGTTTTACATTGCTTAAATGTGCTTTGAGGCGACTGTTTTTGAAAAGATACTACAGACTACAAAAAGATACTTCTCACTTAATGGCTTACATGCTAAAGGACCGTACAGACCAGCTCGCCTGTCAGTTGTTATTGTACGCTGTACGAGAACTTTGGTTATGGAAACAGCTGCGCGGCGTCTCAGCATGAAGCATCTCATCTCGCATCACCCTTCTTAGTCTCAGTCTCGCTCCCGCAGTCACTCAGTATTCACTACACTAGCATTCGCAGTCTCCAGTTACCTGTATTTACAGTATGCAAACCTAAGTAATGTATATCAGAGCTTATTTCCTCTATTCCGTTTATTCGAGTACACAGTACACTAGTGTATAAACATTTATACATATTCTAAAAATGTTACAAATGGTGCGAAGGTGACAAAACTGCATCTAAAAATGATTTAACACAAACTCACTACCAGTACAGTGTGCTTGACATATGGGGCGGCTCCTCGCTTATCGACCAATTTGCTTAACGAGCTGGTCGTAGGAACTGAACTTTGTTGTTAAGTGAGCAGTGTCTATGTTATAAAGTACACAGAATTTGATGTGACATTGACTTAATTTACTTGTTTTTTTTCCCCAGGCTGCATTATCAAGGCCGCCTTGCACCCAGTATCAGTACTTGAAAGACAAGAGATGCTGTGATAAATGTAAACCAGGTAAGTGGCTGCAGATTTACTTTGAGTTTGATGATAAAACCGAGATGGGTACTTTCAGACTTTCACTGGATGGTCGTCGGGGTTTGGAGTTGAATCTCAAACCCAAAAAACCCGCTGAAAAAACTTTCTGTCCAAATACTTACATCAGTTAATAAAGGATTAATAATGATGTAGATCAGTGTTTCTCAACCCAGTCCAGTGACCCCCAAATAATCCCCCAGCACCTGGGCGCAAAAATGTGGACTGTCTGGGGTTCCCCGCGGGCCGGGTTGAGAAACACTGACATGGATCATATAGAAGCCATTAAGAGTTGTACTAAGATGACAGGCATTTCCTGAAAGCATCATTGGTCTCTGATATTGCCTGATATTAGTCTGGTCAGTCTTATCCTGTGTAATTCACGCCCTTGACAAATTTGGAGAGGGGAAGTACAGAAATGTAAGGTCTTGTGTCAAATATTTCTGTGCTTGAAAGTGATCCAGCACAAGTTTTTCCATGAATGAAAACGCTGAATTTGTGAACGTAACACTGTATGGAGTAAATGAGGAACCATGTCGGAAGGGGGAAGGGTTTTATCCACACCCACGCACGCTGAGGGATCTAAGATCAAGACGTCAAGTGGAACAGTCAAACCAGTTCTCTTAGTTTTTTTTTTGAGTACCATTTCGTTGAAAGAAAATAGCACATGAAACACGGTACTGTAGATGTGACCAGTTTCATGGTAATGAATTTAAAAGCTTTTATCTTTGATATTGATTTCTTGAGTAACGGTCCGCCGATCCCCTGCACCATTAATGACGCATTAACGCGGCTGTCCCATGCGCCTTCCGCTTCTTGCCCATGGTGCGAAGCACCCTTTATTTGGTGATACAGCTCCGAATGTCCTCTGCTCCAATACAGGAACATACGCCTTCGCACTGTGCACCAGCACAGAAAAGACAATATGCAGACCTTGTGGCAGTAAAGAATACCAACCTGACTGGAACAATGAGACGAAATGTCTTCCACAGAAATTTTGCGATAAGGGTAAGTAGCCTGCGTCTACAATTTGCAAATGCACGTGTCATCTATATCCTCAAGGCATTTCTGATAACCTGATACTGACAGATGCTATTGTGATTCTCATCTGTGATTTCATTTCATATTGGCCAGCGCTCCCTCCCCCATTGCCAAATTGGGTTTGAAAGGCACATTTACATTTATTTAGCAAACGCAGAAGCAATTGAGGGTTAAGGGCCTTGCTGAGGAGCCCAACAGTCTAACCACTTTGCTGATCCTAGGATTTGAAACTGGTGACCATTAATCCCATCACTCACTGTCCTAACCTAGTGAGCGGCACATCAGCCCCAACCTAGCAGTACAGTTTAAAAATAAAGCTAAAATGATTTTTCCAGAGGACTGATTATATGAACAATAGGTCTATTTACTGAATTTCTCAACCTGCTTCCAAACCCTTCAGTTTTTTGCGGTGTGGCATTTTTTTCCCTCTCTCTCCCTCTCATTGTCTCTTAACGTCTGCTACAAGGTCCCCACTTACTGCTCTGTCTCTGCTGCAGAGAAGGGATTCATCCCTGACCCTGCGGAGAACCACACTGCGCCAGTGCCCTGCCAGTGCAAGCCAGGTTCGCGCTGTGCCATCGTCAACTGCGAGTACTGCGAGAAGATCAGCAACTGCACAGCTGGCTATGGACACACCATGGACAGTAAGTGACTCACGTCCGGGTTCGACGACGACGCAGGGATCCGCAATGCCCTCGTATTTCTTTTGCCGCAGAATTCCGGAATCACATTCCCCACTAGCGGCATTAACGGTTTTCCGCTCGGGTCCTGCTTAGGTTACAGAGCCTGAAATTTCACAGCTTATCCGTTACCCATTATCCTAGGCCATGTGGTTAAGCAAACAGTCTAGTTTACTACCTTTCTCGTAAGTTCTTGCGTAGATGACTCATGGTTACAGAAAATAAGTAGTATTTGCGGTTAAATAAGTGCCCCCTTAATAACGTGCTAAAGCATGCCTGGTCCTATGAAAAAGTTTTCGTTGGAGAAATCTCAAGGATGTTGAATACTTAACGTGTGTGTGTGTTTTTTTTTTTTATAAGAGCATACTGGTAGGGGTTCGTGTGTACCATGCCAGCACGGATTCTTCTCCAGCAGTGAATCCACTGAGCCCTGTAAGCCTTGGACCAAGTAAGTACACATTTTAACCTTATTCTTTACCAGACGATTTTTGGGCACTTTTTTTCTCATTAAGGAGTAGCCTGTGAATTGATTGGAACTGGAACCTTCTTTCCAAATATGGAACTAATGCTGCCGATGAGATTGCTTTATATGTAAAGTTTCCTGTTCGGCATTAAGAAATGTTATATTTGTGTTAATACTGCATCTGTTGCCTACCTGCACATATGGGTGAACAGTCAAAAGACGTCGAAGGCCTTTCTCTCTGTTTCAGTGCTGGCATGATTACTGTGGTCTGCTTCATAGGGCAGTGTAGTGAAATTAAAATTGTCTTTATATGTTGTGTACACTTCTGTACATCGTGTAGGCTGTTGAGAAGTAGTATACATGAATTATTTTAAATTCTGTATGTTATTCTAAAGAAAAACTTTTTGAAAAACAGGATTTTTCCATCTTTAGTCTGCCTGTTCAATACATGGTTGCAGAACACTGTAATTATTTTCATTTTTTTTTGTAACTTAACTTTTTGAAGACCATCTGCCTTTTTAAATTCATCTGGTCCTCACCATGGAACTAAGCTAATTGGAAAGATGTTTTGGCCACCCCTGAGAAGCCAGGCCATTCATAAAGTTATTTTATTTATTTATTTATTTTTAAACGATCATTCATTCTCCCACTGGGAACAATGGCACAAATGCTATTAGTATTTAGCCCCGCGGCACGTTTTTTTTTGCCATGCTATTTGCGGGTCGCACGAATGTGGTCCCACAGACTCACCACACTGCGGTAGCGTGACTAATTCTCGCAGCACTTCCCTCGGAAAGAGCATTCTCCATCAGCATGCTGTATTTGCGGTGCATGCTTGCCCGGAACTTGGGGAACAGGAAGAAGAAGGTTCAGAAATAATAATTCTGCATGTCTTTTTTCCCTATTTTTCAGCTGCAAAGTGCTTGGAAAGACTGAGAAACAGGCCGGCAGTGATAAATCAGACTCCGTGTGCGGACATGTCATCTCTGGTATGTGAGCTACAGGAAAACCTGCTCTCCCAAAGATCCAACTGGACCGGGAACTTCCACGGTCTGTTGTGGAGCTTGGGTTTCTGGTACCTAGGTAGATGTTTGGTACACAGGTTCCTTCATTTCCCTCTAAGATAAAGAATAGCTCCTGGAATCAATAAGAGTATTTCTTATCTTTTTGCAGGAAAATTGGTAACCCTAACCATAGTTTAACCAATCTGTCTTCTGACCACTTATCCTGGTCACAGTGATTGGGTCTGCATCAGCCCCTTATTATTTTTTATCCTGTTCTGAATTCCTTCAAATAATCTCTTGAATCTCTCTCTTTTTGGGCAGGAATTTCCCCTTTGTGGGTCATAGTGGCTGTGTTATTGTCACTAGTTCTGATATGCCTGGTCATCCTGTCCATGTTTTGCTACAAAGAGAAGTTGAAGCCCCTGTCAGGTAAATTGATGATGCATAAATGCTGATGCATGTTGTCATATGTTTATGCTACGAAAACAAGGATCGTGTTATTTCTAATGGGATCAAAATGTCCTTCCTCACAGAGAACTTAAGGACGTGCGTGCAGACCATGAAAAGTACCAGAATACAGCAAGTAAGAGAAGCATGTCTTCTTTCCCGTGGTCTGTTTGTAAATTGTGAATCGTTTGGAGATACATTGGGTAGCTTTTGTGCATGAATCTGTCCCCAGCTTCATGTGGATGGATGCCATGCGTCTGCCTGTTGACCTGCCATTTAGTTTGTTTTTTTATTGTGTATTTGCATGTTGGCGCACATGCATTTGTAAGAAAGGGTTCTGTAGTCATTCTGTTTGGGGGGTGTGTCTTCCGTTGGTGTTCTGTGGCTCACATGGTTTTGAGCAGCGATTGAAAATGCCTTGTTCCATATTTGAGTATAAATAGTTACAGTCACAAAGTACTCAACTGCTTGGGGTAAAATCTTAGTCTTGATTTTTATGTTCTGGACCTGATCTACCCACCTCTGAAGATGTTGGTATGAAATATTCCTTTATTTATAAACCTGCCGGATTCTAGACTGACACTTTGTGACCCCTGTATTTTACAGAATAAAGCAGCATTTATGTGAGATGTTCGTGGAGAATATTGCTTCCTCCTTTCTTTGTTCACTGAACAAAATAGACTGGCAGGGTAAAAAATGAAACAAAAAATGCTTATTTCTGTATAAATTTTGAGTTTTGCAGTTTCTTGCAAGCACTTTCTCTGTGCCTTTGTTTTGCAAAGGAAGCACATTACATGAGATCCCATGGGCCACAAAACCACGCGCTTCTGTATGAAGAGGAGTCCCACGGCCCACCGAACACCTGCCCCAGTGTCAGACTGACATGTGAGGAGCCGCCAGCCTCCACAGACCACCAGGGGGCGCCGGTGGGGGCACATAGTGAGCTTTCCGAGGGAGAACCTTTATCCTCCAGCTCCTGCAGCTGCATGCTGTCTGCGAGAGGCCCCCTGGAGGTGGGCGAGAATGAGGACTGCAGCCAGGCAGTGGCCCCTGTGGTGTGCTCTTGTGGGGCGGACCCCACGCAGGAACCACCGTCCTACCAGGACTTCTGCCCGGGCCAGTCGTGTCACCATGCATCATGTGACCTCTCCCTGGATTACGGCAGTCAGGCGACTAGGCACACCCAGGTGGTGTATGAGGGGGCCCTCGGCTCCGGGCCCCCAGGGGACGAGAGTGACAGGCCGAATGAACCATGCTGTTGCAGTATAGACTCCACTGTAGCCCCTTTGCTGTCCGTGGACCAAAACACCGACCAGGCCCTCTCTCTTCATGACGGCGACAACAAGAACGTCCCAGCAGTGAAGACCTCACTAGAGCTTGGCCTGGAAGTGTCTGGTCTCAGCTCAGATACACCCACCACCTCCGGTAAGTGACCACAGTAATTAGACTGCGTATGTCTGAACTGGCAGCAGCACAGTGATTAGCGCTGTCGCCTCACAGCTCTGAGATCAGGATTCGAGTCCATGTGTTGCCTTGGGGTTTCCTCAGGGTTTTCCCTCACAGTCCAAAGACATGCTGAGGTTAATTAGAGTCACCAAACTGCCCATAGGTGTGGATGGTGTGTGTGAGTGACTGGTGTGTGAGTGTGCCCTGCGATGGGTTGGCACCCCACCCTGGGTTGGCGCCCCAGCCTGGGTTGGTCCCTGGCTTATGCTCAGAGCCTCCATCATAGGCTCCAGACACTCCTGTGACCCTGAATAGGAGAAGCAAGTTCAGAAAATGGATGGATGGATTGTACAACTGCAGCAGGACAGACAGCAGAACAGAGGACAGAATCGCTGCAGAACAGGAGCGGGTTTTTCACCAAATTCTGAACCTGCCGCTACATTAATGGATGACTTTTTATCGTTATATGTTTTCTAGCTAGTTAATTGTTACAAATGAAAGTAGTGACGTCTTGTGATTATGAATTGGAGTGATGGTTGTAATAATTTTCTTTCGGTCTGTATTTTCTTTGAGGTGTGTAGCTGTAAGATTGGGGGGGGGGGGGGATAGTGGATATCCTGGGGGGTGTAGTCATGTGACAAGCTCATTTATAAACTTCGCTGTCACCTTATGAACATCCCTATAGAACTATTTACATTTTCCGTTCCCATCGTGGCCCTCAGAATACAGCAGCCCCCACCTCAGTCCCTTCCAGTGCAGCCTGTCTCTACTCCAGTACCCGAATGAGGTCCCTACTGCTTCCCCCTAAGACCCCTAAGACCCCTAACCCCCTCAGTCCCCTGAACAGCTCTCAGACTTGCATTTATTAGGACCTCAACCTGGTATCTTTGACTGGACAAACTATCACTGAGCCAGCATGTTCACAGAAATTTCCCCAAATAAGCTGAATCTAACTGTTGATATCGTTTAACTCAGAAGGGAAGACTGGTTAATAGAGTGTTAAACATGAACACCATTTTTTAAAGTATATGTTAAGTTGGATAGGCAGACCGTGTGTTTAGTCTGTAGGACGGGCGGCAATCAACAGGAAAATGCAGATCATCTGTAGTCTGATGGAACAGGAATCGGCCCAGAAATTGACCTATGTCACACATAAGTTTCTTCCGTCTCCCGGTTAGGGAAGTTAAGTTTTGAAAGCAGGCAGATTGTGAGGATTTAGTTTCTTCTTCTTTCCTTATTTTTCGTTATTAAGAAAAGTTCATGTCTGAGACGGTTCTGCTGCCCTAGACAGACCATCGCTTAATGAAAGACACATGTGCGGATGGTTATCATTTTTAGATTTTGAATTATTGTTATTTGGAATTTTTAAGTGATAGTCTTGTTTACTTTTTGGGGGGTGCTGTATGACAGACTATATGCAAGGATGTAGTTCTTTTACCAGTGTTCCCAAATCACTTTCCTTTTTTGGGGATGATATTCCATCAGTACTAGTTAAACTGCCACGCTGACGTCCCACTCTGTAATTTCCCAACGAGCTGGATCCCAAGGGCAACTCGGTAAAACCACAAAAGATAGAGAAATAACTATAGCATGTAAATACTCAAAAACTTGAGGTGACGTCCAAGACTCAAATGTCTAATTCTCATTCCTAAGCTCTTTGAAGTCCCCGCACACTTATTTTGATGGCATGTCCTCAAAGCTCAGAAGCAAATGCCTCCTTCCACACAAATGTTACATGCCAATATCGTGCATTTAACACATTTTTAATGTTAGACTTTGCTAATGAAAATTTGCGTTTTCAACTATTCTTAAACCAGCCCCCAGCCCCCACTGAAGCAGAGCTGTGCTAAGCAAAGGTGGCAATTTCAGGTCCAGAAAGTAAAAATCCAGACCATGATTTACTTTCAACCAACCAGTTGAGCATAAAGAGTCACAGTCACAGAGAACTCAGCTGGTTGGTTGAAACAAAATCTTGGTCTGGATTTGTGCTTTCTGGACCTGAAATTTCCACCTCTGGTACTAAGACCCCCCCCCCCCACTACTAAAGTATGACCATGTAAGTACCAAAGGATGCTGAGGTGGTGTGTATCTCTGTGGGATAGATGTCGGTCACAGTCCAAAAGGGTGTGTTGTCTCAAATCCCATGGCTGACAGGCAGAATAGTCATTAAACTGTTAAGCCCTTGAGTACAGCCCTTAACCCCAACTGCTCCAGGGGTGCTGGCTGTCCCCGCTCACTGACCCCAAGCTTTCCTCGTGTTCCGTCACTTTGGACAAATGCATCTGCTAAATATTAAAACCCTGAGGGGCTCCGTAGGTTGGATGGTAATGCTGCTGTTATGTCTGGTCATGTTACTTTTCTCCCAACCCTCTGCAGCAGCACTGTGGAAATCCAGGGGTCTCGAACCCAAGGCTTAGAGCCCACACTTCATTGACTGTAGGAGAATGTGCATTTG
This sequence comes from Brienomyrus brachyistius, assembly GCF_023856365.1. Taxonomy (NCBI): domain Eukaryota; kingdom Metazoa; phylum Chordata; class Actinopteri; order Osteoglossiformes; family Mormyridae; genus Brienomyrus; species Brienomyrus brachyistius. The sequence continues at coordinate 13,860,871 of NC_064547.1, read as the reverse complement.
GTTTTGTGTGTTAGTAATGCACTGCAGATGATATACGTCGTTATATGGTTACTTGCTGCCACTTTACAATAACGCTACTCATATAATGAGTTTATAAATGGTTTATAATCTGGTTATTAATTAGGTTGTAACACTTTGTAAATTATTAATAGACCATTTTAAACAATTTTAACACAGTTTTCTTTTTATTAATGAGTTACTACCATTTACAAGCGTCCAAAGGGAGCTTTATCATAAAGTGGTTCCGGTTATTTTATGTTATGTTATTGTGTAGCTTATATTTCATTTTAACATCTGAGGTTTTATTTATTTATTTATTTATTTATTTATTTATTTATTATTTTTTATTTGCTTGTGTACAGAGCTAAATGCTTTTTTTCAGCAAAGCAGTAATTAGTAGCTTGTTGTTTCGAGGAAGTGTTCCCTAATTTTTAGTACAGGCAGGCTGTGAAGGTTGACAGCAGCTGTTTCCTGTGAGATTTTAAATGCTAATAAATTAGTGTTAGAGAAGTCTTTTCCTTAGTTAATTGTGTTTATCAATATTAATGTTTCTGTTGTTAAAAATCTCGTCACACAGGGTTTGGAATCTTTCTGTATATATTTATGCACATGTTTACTGGTCCATTTATTATATATATATATATATATATATATATATATATATATATATATATATATATATATATATAAAAGCTGTGCTTGTCAAACTAGCACTTTCCACTGCATTAGACATTTATGGGTTCAAATCCTAGAATAGCCTTGCTCTTGTCTTGTGAAATCTTGTCCTTATGTTTGCCTATAACCCTGCCTATATTGTATTTGTTGCAGTATTTATTTATACTATTTTCTCAAATTTTTGTCCTGCATCTAACTATAACTGATTCTTTTGGGTTCTATATATAATGAGGTGTTTGGGGTTCTGGTTTGATTGATAATTGATGGTAGCTGGTCTTTGCGATGCACACTCAGAAATGTGACGTACCGCGGGTCAGACGGATGAGTGAGTGGCACGTGTGTCCTTGCTCATCGAAAAGGATCATGCGCTTTCACAGTTTAGTTCTTGGGATAGCAGAGTGTCTGTGTGGGGGGGTGTGGGGGGGGGTGCAAAGAGAGCGGACTGGAGGAAATGGCTAAAGCAGAAGTGATATAAATAACATGCAGTGTGAGCTGGTAGCTGTCATGTAATGGTTACGGTGCATGTCTCTCTCCAGCATTCTAATGCTTCACAGAAATCCACGTTTTGAATTCCTGACAAATTGACGGTGATACGCTATGCAGAACTGCGGCATTCAGCACTGTATCATACCTTTGAACTTCACTATCAAGGTCATCTTTGGGCTTCTGTCATACAAAGTCCTTATACCGAGTAAAGAGGCCTAGAATTTTTTTTTCATCAAAAATGCTAAATATTTCTTTTGTAACAACCTGTTTGTTAAATTCATAAATTTGTTCTAGATGGTAACATGGGTTCATATTTCCAGTGAAAAGAGTCTTCAAACTCGGGCAAGAAGTTTTATTGAACTTGGCTCTTATTGTTTTGGCAGGTCAGGTGTCCGGCAACAACAACACAACATTCATCTCCAACGGCCAGGTGATGAACTTCAGCGGCGACGTGATCGTGGTGTACGTCAACCAGGGCTCCCAGGATGAGGAGAACACCAGAGAAGAGGCGTGTGGCAGCCCTGTCCAGGAGGAGTCGACTGAGGAGGTCTCCCCAGTAATCGACAAGGCCAGAGGCAGGGAGGCCCCACGGGGGGAGGCGTCCCGTACCTCCCGTGAGCCCGGTGGCCGACAAACAGGGGGAATGCCAGGGAATCTGCCTGTGCAGGAAGAACGCAATGAGTGGTCTCAGCAGAAGATGCTGTAGTGTGGGGCGATGAACCGGGAACTGCATGAAATTCTAGAATGCAACTGGAAGAGTTCTGGATTCACTCTGGATTTTGTATTTCAGATAGTTCTCAAAGCATCCAGAGTACATTGTTAAATATTAATGTAAATGCTATGCATTTGTTTTTTTAATAAGAAAATCACATTTTTATTGTTATTGTTAAACTTATTGCAATGCTGGAAAAGCTAATGATGAGGCGCATTGCCCGCCGAAATTGTGCATGGTACCATCTCCTGAACGTCAATGTTGCCTTGCTTTGGTTTGGAGAGACATCCAGTGACCAGTTTACAGTGCCGTTTGTACCAACAGCCATTGAAAGTCTTCTTTAAAAAGGTAGATTTAGGTTTGAGATTTAATTAGGAGTAGTTAATCTGTCTTTTACTGGAGCAATGGTTGGTTAGGGGCTGTTTTAAAAACATTTCATTTACATAAGTGCGTTTCATTGTCTAGCATATTAAGGCAGAACAATTACCAGAATTAAGCTGTTTGAAAAACAGTATAAATTTATCCAATGAACTCACACTGAACTGAGATGGTTTGTAAATAAATTGTTTAATTAAAATTTAATATTAATGTTTTATTTGACTGCTTCACTATTTGATCACTGTGGATTTTCTTTCTGTTAGGATTGTGTGAATGTGCATAATTACTTTATTTAGTACTGCTGAGTCTGTTATAAACTGCAACATAAACTGCACACAAAGCTGTAAATGTATTTAAACCTCAGATGGCTACCAGCTGTTGGGGGTGTACAGTGAATATATGCTTAGTTATTTAGTTTCACCACACTTAGGAATGGGGCTTCACGCTTTGGATCATGGAGATTTTTTTTCCCCACTTCCAAGCAAACGGATATTTCGCAGATGTTGCGACTAAAGCACCGTATAAAACGATTTGTTTTGTCAAAACAAGAAACGGTGACTGTTTTTGCAAGTAGTTGTTTGGCTCAGTTTACACTAGTTTTTAAACAACACATGGGTGAAATGTCGTTGCCACTTTGCCCTCTGGTGGTTAGGAAAAACATACCACTTTACAGCTGTGAACGGTGTAAGAAGTCGATCAGGAAGATATTTACGGCCCTGTTCTTTGAAATCTACAATATGAGTACTATATATTTTTATTACGCACTTGTTAATGGTCATAAAGGCCGATTTGAGAAATTTACAGAAGTAGCTAGATCACAGCTTATTTTTAGTTCGGTGCGTGTGGCTGTTGCCGTTTACAAATGGCCGTCTACGGGTAAACCGGTTTTTTGTACTTCTCACTAAAAAACAGAAAGAAGCATCAGTCCATCCATGGTGGAACCGTGTGTAACTCTCATCAGGCTGGGGATCTTCCAACCACTGGATCCTTATTCCAAAACACCTGCATGAAAGGATTGATAGACGTGATACGCCCTTTACTTCTGTATTTATGAAAAAGCTCACCCTTGTCTAGTTTAAAAGGTTAACATCTCAAACACATATAACGCCGACAAAGGCAATCAAATTATCTATCAATTTATCTGTGCAATAACATGTTGCTCTTGAGGTGTGCAGAGTCTGTCTTAAATCATGGCTGGAATGGGAATTAAAATCGGCCCAGAATATGGGTTAATCCACGATGAATTTTATCGGCCCACAAACCCATCAGCCCATTGGGAAAATGCCCAATACGCCAGATGGCTACTCCAGTCTTACACCCATCGAGAACCAGTATATTCTGTATTCTGGTTATTATACATGCTAAGGTTTTGCCGGCCAAATTTGTGTAGGAAAATACAAACAGAGAATGGCCACATTACGTAAGTGAAGTATAAATGTAACGATGACATTTTTCATAAATTCAATTATTGACGCCTGGTGCTAACAGGTTAGTGGCACTGTGAAATTATGTACAGCTATGCGTGGAAGTGGGCTAACGGGGAAAAAATATTTAAAATTAAGTACATAATAAGTTATACGCCTATAAGTGTACTTTTCTATAGTGAACTAAGCATTTCATTAGTAATTAAAACAAAAGTCTATTTTCTTGTTTGTTAATCATACGAGTAAAGTTATATTGTCGGTACAGAGGGCTTATGATCACATTATATTCAATGCAATTTAATTTGCATAGCGTATTTTCATACAAATGGGGACTTGAGTTTGCGACTCGGACTCCAATCGCTCTGAAATTGGCTTCCGACGCAATTTACAGCTAATTATTATTATTTTTTTTACTTTGATTTAACTCCGACTCGCGAACAATAAGAGTCTTCAAGACTCTGTTGACATTTCTACACAAGCGAAGAATTGAGCGCACAACTCTCACCAATTATAAAGGCATTTAACACATCAGGATATGCGGATGTGCACAGAGCATAGGAAGCGCGACGTCAGGCAATAGCAACAAACAATACGCTCTTTCTGTTTTGCCACAAGTACGAACTGCGGGCCCGATCTGACAAAGCCTGGGATATTCCGAGTTTTTTTGTACATTTGAAGGCGCCGCTTAGAAATAGGCGTTGCTTAACCTGTGTCATAAATTATATATACGTTGTGTTGTTGTACAGTGACACGGATCAGCACAGAGAGGTAAGGAGCATGCGCTGACAGCTGTGCTGCACCCACCACACAACGAACCACCTTAGGGAGGGGATCTGAGTGCAGCCGTAAGGTGAGTGATACCTCAGCGCCACACAAGTTCGAAAGCACCAGTGTTGGAGATTTTTTTTCCGGTGGCTGGAGTGCCAGTCCTGCATTGATCCGCGTAGATTGCCATAAATCTGATCATTTAGCAGATATGTCCCAAAAGCACCTTTTCGTTTCTCACATACTCTTCCAAATCAAGCCGTATTTTCTTACAGCTTAGAAAGCGCCCGCACTTCTGCATTGTGCTGTGCGTGTCGCATGTAGTTACGCCTTAGATTATTCGGAGTTCCGTCACGCATATATATTTAACGGTTTTAATTAAGTAAAATCTTAACGCCAACAAATAATTCGATTAAACAATAAGATCACTGGCCAGTCATTCATTATTTGGACCATTTATTCATTAATTGAAGTTTTCATTTAGGTGTGTAAAACTGAAAATCGCGATTTAATATAAACAGGCATTTAGCAGCATGACAAACGGGGTCTGGCTGTCATTTATTAGCCAATAAAATCACTTTAACGTAATTGGGGGCGGAGTCTGACTCCTGAGCAGAGCCAGTCTGACATGCTTTTAGAACAGTAATATGTGCATAAACGTACGGTCCAACTCATGAATTTATGCCAAAATTTCCTGCAAGCAATGTCTTCATCATAATGTTCTTTTGAATAAAGTCTTAGTTTTAAAATCTACATTAGAAAAGTGCATTAGAAAATTGTGTTGCTTCAAAGCTATTTGAAATAGCGATTACTTTGAGAATGTATATAAGTAAGCCTAAGAAAGTATGAGACAATCAGTTTTTGAACTCTTCAAGTGGTGATTCCCATTTAGTCACATCAGTTACTAATACAAAAAACTAATAGGCGGTCACATTTTTGATAAATAGTAATGTCAAACTGGAACCACAATGGAGACTTCAGACTTGATTCAAATGGGCAAGATTACAAAGTTCCAGTTCACACTGTCCTAATTTTAACATTTGAGTGTCAAATGGGGGGTAGGCAGGTGATGACAGGCAGGTTCTGGTGCTGCTTCAGATGGCTGGAGGAACAGTGGTACGGCAGGAGGGCATACGGGGTTGAGGTCACAGGCAGAAGGGCAAGCAGGCCAGAAAGACGCCACAGGTAGTAGATATGTTGCAGGGCAGCAGGGTAGGCATAATATCTTGATAATTTGGGGTCTCCAGGCAACACATTCCAGGAGGAATAGGGGAAATAAAATGTGCAATTAACCAAAGTATATGATTACATGTACAGACGGATCTTCCACATAGCTCAGAGTCTCACAGGCAGAGCTCTGTCATGCAGTAAGCATGGCTATGATCGCGTGTCTCTGACGTCCGTGACATGGGGAGATCCATCCAGAACAGCCAGTCTGACAGGTGTAGTTTTGGTGCACAATCTGCCATATCATCATGTTTGTAGAAGAATAAAGGATTGTACCCAGAAGAGATAAGCACCATCAGGTAATAATGTTTTAGTTATGAAATGTTTTATTTATCACACATAGAAAGTGGGGATGGCATGGTGGTGCAGTGGCTAGCACTGTTGCCTCACACCTCTGGCACCCGGGTCCGAGTCTCCTCCTGGCTTACATGTGAGTGGAGTTTGCATGTTCTCCCCATGTCATTGTGGGGTTTGCTCCAGGTACTCCAGTTTCCCCCCCACAGTCCAAAGACATGCTGAGGCTAATTGGAATTACTAAATCGCCCTTAGGAGTGCATGTGTGCCCTGCGATGGGCTGGCCCCCCCATCCTAGGTTGTTCCCTGCCTCGTGCCCATGGCTTCTGGGATAGACTCCGGACTCCCCCCGACCCAGAAGGATAAGCAGTTTGGAAAATGGATGGATGTAGAAAGTGATGTGTCACATAAATGAGTTATGATGAATTAGGTTTGTATCTATAAACATCATTAATGTTGTTTTGTTTTATTATTTTTACAAACACTTTTACATTATTCTAAATCAGTTTTCCATTGCATTAGGTTTCCAAATAAATTAGCATCGTGGGATTGTGATTATTTGTGTCTTGAATATTCCATTGTTCCTCCTTCCATTTTGATCAATCTGCTTGCAAAGAAACAGACCCCAGAGGGACCCAGCCAAAAGGGGTGAGCATGATAGCGATGGATATTTCCCCATATCGTACCTCAGATTATAAACTGACTCACCTTAGAGGGTATCAGTGGTTGGGTTGGTGGATTCTCAATGCTCTATTCTCTAGGAGTCGGGGTGGTCGTGGCCTGCAGACAGTGACACTAGAACCGCCTTTCCCACGCCAGTGAACAAGCAAGAACTACTTCGGTGTATGCAGCCCTTTTGTTTGCGCTAATGTGTTATTAGTGTTAATAACAGCAGCTAAAAGCACTCGAAAGGCCGTAATGTTCATAACAGAGTGGCTGTTCTGTCCGTAAAGCTGGCGATTTTTAAACGTAGTATGCATATGGTGAAACAAAACAAATGTACATGTTCAGGGTTGCAAACTCTTTCAGAAAGCTATAAATTTTATTTAAATGCTTTAAAAGTATTTAACTGTAGATACAAACACATTTTAAAGGATTTTAATTAACTCCAGGTGGGTTTAACTTCTTATTTACTTTGGTGTACTTTTACAAGCAAGAAAGTTTACCGAAAGTATATTCACAGTTGCTGTAATTTTTTCCAGAAGGAATGAACAGACAGAAAAATATTGGAGATAAAACATTATTGCTTAAAATAATGGAGATTATTTTTGCAAACAGCTATTTATCCCAACCCTTATGATTTGAATTAAATACCCACAAACATATCTGGAAACTATATTCCTTGTCAAACCTATCCGTCTGTTTTCTTACAACAGCAGGGATGGCAACAAATCTGGAGTCAGTCCCAGGCACCAATGGAGAGGGTGTACATCCTTTACAGCACCATACAAAATAAGCCACACATCTACCTGGAGGAAACCCACTCGGATGTGGGTAGGACATGCAAATTGGACACAAGCTGAGCCGGAGGCTGGAATCCAATCTGCAACTGCGGAGGTGTGAGGTCACCGTGCTGCACGCTGAATCACCACAGCACTAAAATGTGAAACTTTACACTTTAATCATACTCATGTAAGATTTTATTTATTCAAAAGATGGGCAAGATCCAGTTAACTTTGCCCCACAATGAGGGTGGCGTGCGGCACCGCGCCTGTGATGGGAAAGCCACTGGTGATGTCACTCTCAGCTCCTTTATCAAGACCCTGAACCCACCCCATTGTTCCAATTGTTGACTGACCCTGCATTTTCATGAATGTACCTCAGTTTGGATGAAAATGTCTCTTAAATGAATGGATTACACCATTTTAATTTGAGTGAATCAAAATATTAGCATTCATTTTATCATCCATCCTATTTATGATTGTGGGGATCCGGAGCCAAATCCAGAGGCTACAGGTGCAAGGCTATTATTATTATTATTATTTAGATATGTTAAATTTCACTGGGCCTGTCTCTTACCCTCTTATCAGATCAGGGGTCACCGTTTATGTGGCAGATACAGATGAGGCCGGCCCCCCCTATAGCCGTGGATACTGGTCTTGTTAGCACCCATGTGAAGATGAATATGAAAACAGCCCTTCAGATCATGAGAACTTTCTGCTTCCTCCACAAGTCTCCAGCAGAGGGAGCCGACACCACACTCTAGTGTGCCCTCATACCAAACCTGGAGCCGGTCGGATACTACAAGCAGACCTCAGCAGGTCGTCCAAACCACACGCGTCGAGCTCCGTGTGCGTCACACCTCAGCCTCCTCGTGTAACTTTAAATGCTTGTCCCCAAAGCATGGAGCATTTTAGCGAGTACTTTATAGCTGCGGGAGGCTAACTGGACATCTGCGGCGCAATCACGCCTCGCGAGGAAGCGGGGTGCAGTAACGCATGCCTTCCTGCGCGCCAGGAACGCGCCATCGTGACTAGCTCCACAGCCGCCAGCGATGAGCTTGCCACTCGCAAGCTGCGGCTCGCCAGCTGCCACCTGCTGGGGATCCGCTGGAGATGAGGAAGCAGAAAGGAGAGCCAGGAACATTCCGGATCCATGGCCACACACAACTTGCCGTCTTTAGCCTACACTTCATCTGTTATTCTTTCTCACTCCATTACTTCCACTAAGCTATGGGAAGTTTTATAACAGACTTAATAATTAGCTACATTAACTTAGTCTAGTTTCACTTAAAATTCATATGGACCTCAAAATAAGTAACCCTCAGAAGGTTGTGGGTTCAAGCCTGGCCTTGGCTTGTCTGCAGACCCTTAACCTCCAGCTCCCTGGGGGTGGTCGCCCTTCACAGCCAGCTTGCTCACTCCTACAGAGACGGAGTGAGGAAGGCATAAAGGGAATCTCCCCACAGAGATCAATAAAATATCAATTGTCATTAAACTGCACATCTTTTAAAGATATACCTCTTTCTGTCATGTCAGACAATTAACTGATCCTTTTGAATTCTAGAAGGTAGTATTTTGATTCTTAGATTCATTCTGAAGGAGCTGGGTTTAGGTCTGGACCAAATATACGTATTTCTGGAGGAATTTTATTATTAGAATCATTTTTATTGTCATAGTCAACAGAAGGCAACAAGCTGGTGGTGCAATTAGCGTGATTCAGGGTTGAGTGTTTGACTCTTAAAAACCTTGCAGTTACAGGAAAGGGGGTTCAGGGGGTTACGATGTTATGCCCACAATCAGAAGGTTGCTGGTTAAAATCCCAAGGTTAGCAGAGTGGTTTCACCATTAAGCCATTGAACAAAACCTTTAAGTGGCAAAACTTTTGACCGGCTGATACGGCCTTCTCAGATAGATGCTGCTTTGGATAAAAGTGTCTGCAAAACCATTGTAAGTTGGCATTTTGTCCAGGATGTCTTTGTGTTTCCTGGGAGGGGTTATTTCAGGTGTAGATTGATCTGAGGCCCAAAGCCAGACGTGCTTTGTAAGCCAGAATCAAGTTTTGTATGTGTTCGGTGGTCAGTTTCAGGGTTAGGGTTGAGTATTTCCAGATATTTAAGAGTATGTAGGTATTAATTCCAGCCATAACGATGGCACCGAATATCCTTTCAGACAGAAATGTCCAGGATTTCACTTTGTTTCAGGTTAACATTTGCTTTCTACAGTCCGAATCCTTTCTGTGTGCATATTTGCGCTGCTTTGAGGCCTCTCTTGTGTCCTGCCCCCAAAATATGGTCACCCTAATAAAACGGTATCAGCGTTCATTTTCTTCCATTATTTGGTCGCCTAGAGACATCTAGTGGAATATAGTATATGATGGATATGATGGATAATTGCGAGTGGCCTGGTGGTGCAGTGGTTAGCACCAAAAGACTGCAAAAAGAGTTTTTTTCAAATTTAATTTGTATTGAATTAGAGCAGCTAATGCAGACCACCTGCACCACTAAGTTAAAAATAGGATTAATAAATATTAGATCATTAACTACTAAGGCATTTATTCTAAATGAAATGATTTCGGAGCCTTTTTATAGCTACTCACAGCCTCTTTCCATGCTAGTTCGAACACCACTAGTTTATTTGTCCTAAACATGCTTTGTCTAACAGAGACATGGGTAAAACCTGAATACTTAGCCTTAAATGAGACGACGCCTCCGGGATACAGTTATGAGCACAAACCCCGACTCAATGGTAAAGGGGGAGGCGTTGCAACAATTTATGAAGAATTAAATTTCAATCATTCAAATTATTGTTCCTCAAAATTTCAAGCACCTGTGCAAAATCGTCGAGGGGCGTTCAATAATTTATCTACCTGAGTATGAAAGAAAATAGTTTTCAAAAAATTATGGTTTTATTTTTCAATATAGTCCACTGTTAACTCCATACACTTCATCCACTTTTCCTGCAATGACCTTAACCCCTTTGAAGAAGAATCTTCTGTTTGACCTTCAAACCAGGACGTCACAGCTGAGCCAGGTCAGGACTGTAGGGTGGATGGTTCTGCTAGTGGACCCCACATTTTTGGATGGCAGCCTGTGATTGACGTGACATGTGATCCGGTGCATTGTCATGAAGAAGCTGCACACCTGCTGTGAGTTTTCTTTGTCTTTTTCCTTGATTGACTCCCAAAAAGCGATCATTGTGTTGCCATAACTCTCCCCAGTTATGGTTGTCTTATGTGGCAAGAACTCCAGAAGCAAAAGTCCTTCAATATCCCAGAAGACAGTTGCCATGACTTTGCCTGCAGATGTTTCTGCCTTGAACTTTTTTGGGGTGGGGGATGACTTGTGCTTCCACTTCATTGACTCCATTTTGGACTTAGGATCTCTGTTCTCCCAAGTCTCATCTCCACAGTCACCAAATGATGAAAACAATTTACTTGGTCTTCATGGGACAGCACTGGAGCCTTGTGGCCTTCAGACATGGCATCAGCATTTTTGGGGGCCATCTTGCACTGACTTTTGACATGCCCAGCATTTCATGAACTATTTTCCAAACTCTACCTGCTGAGATGCCCATTTCACCAGCTATTCGGGGAACCTTAAATCATCTGTCTAACAAAATTAAATCCTCAACTTTCATGCACATTTCTGTGGAAGTTGTTTCCACTGGCCGTCCAGTGTGAGGGTCATCTGCACTGGACTCTCTACCCCACTGAAACTGCTTGCTCCAAAATGTTACTTTGTAGGATGATGGGGCAGACTCACCATAAACTGCAGTCAAGCGTTCATGGATCTCCTTTGGCTTTTTCCCTACTTTTGTGAGAAACTTTATTCACAGATCATTGCTCCAAATCTAGCATTTTCTTACTTGATTCGTATGAGGACTCTTTGGACATCCTATCTCTTGGAATGTTAGATCCATACCCAGAATAAAGAACGTTACTTTTGGAGGAAGAGCATTTGCTCATAAAGCTCCACAGTTATGGAATAAACTTCCTATAGTGTTTGCAACTCAGAGACAATCTCTGCTTTTAAGTCAAGGCTTAAGACTTACCTCTTTAGTCAGTCTTTTAGATAGTAAAATCCCCTTTCTAAGGTGAATGGGAGATCTGGAGTTTCATGGTCATATGAGATTAAAGGTGAAAGGGGGTAGTGGTGCTGTCGTCCTGCCACTCTCACCAGTCACTTAGGCTGTTGACGGTAGTTTGGCTTGACACCAAAACCCCTAGAAACCCTCATGTCTGTGCTTCCTTCCAGGTCTCTCTTTTAGCCAGGCTGCCATAGTTACTCTAGTCCTGCCGGAGGTTAGGTTAGGTGTAGGGCAATAACTCTTCTCCATCTTCTCTTTTCCGAGCTGATACCGAGCCGACTCTACACCGTGTGAACCCGCACCTGGACTCCTGCAGATAACAACATGAAACCAACTGGGACTTTATAACTACATGAACTCTAATGAATGTCAATATAAATGCAGTTTCATGCTCCCCGGTCGCCCAGAGGAGGATGGAGTCCCCTTCCGAGTCTAGGTTCCTCTCAAGGTTTCTTCCTGCTAGAGGGAGTTTTTCCTTGTCACTGTCGCCTCAGACTTGGTTGCTGGGGTTCGGGCTGGTTAAATGTAAACTGCTTTGTGACAATGACTGTTGTTAAAAGCGCTATATAAATAATATTGAATTGAATTGAATTGATTTGAATAAAATTTGGCGACGACGGAAGGTAGATTTTGCGTTATCGTGAAATATCGATTGCATGATCAATTTTCAAGCAACACTAGTCTAGATTAAGTGTGCAGTAATTGTGAGTGAGCGATATACAAGATGTGAAACAGATGTCTTGTCGTGTCGATGACAGTTTTAACATGATTATTCTATCGTAGGATCTTGTGAAGTGTACAATATCTACCATGAAACACAAACGCAGCATTCTGTTATTATTAACTTGTCCCCTGCAGCCAATGAAGTTTAACTGTTAAAATTCTTTTGGAATCATGCTGCCTGATTCATCAGACATGTCTTAAAGTCATGTGGAAAGTTTGGTATCAGTACAAACTTTCTGTAATTTGCTTGGTTGCTTACTTGTATTTCATATCCATCAAGTAATTTTTTTTTTATCCAAGATTTTTTCTCAGTTTTGACCGTTTATCATTTTTATTTAATTTCCCAAGACGTATAGAGTAGATGCAGAATTTTTCCAGACACAAGCTTCCATGATTAATGTAAACCAGCTGCCTCATTCCCTATATAAACAGCACCTTGTTTAATGATGTCACCGAATAGCAACTGACTTTATATGATGGAACAGACAGCCAGGGAATACCATTTTATTCACGGCTTAGGGGATCAGAGAAATATCACTTTTCACACCAATAATGAATTGTTGAGAGTTGTTAGATATATCAGATTGAAGAAAAAGATCAATATGAAGCAACAGAAAGGACATGTTTATTTGTGTGTTTTTGAACTACAATTCCCATAATGCATCTAGGCATCATCTACAGGCAAGGTAGCGGTTTAGTTCAATAACAGACAAATAAGCTAAGAAATGAATTCATCTGAACTCTGCTTAGCAATAAAAAATATGCAAGTAGGAGTTCATTTACTCAATATAGGGCCTGTTGTTAAACTTCTGTGTACTTTCAGTGTCTTTTTACAGTTGAATTAAATCCCTCGCATTAAAAACTTCTTTCACTGGACAGATAAACTGATCTTAAAGTAACTCTAAAATAAATTTAAACATCAAGCATGAAATATTTTAAAAACAGATATAAAACTAAAAGTATAAAGGCATTACTGTGAAGCTTCATAGAAATGAAAATCGTAATTAAACTTACGATATCTGCAATTTCGTGTTTTTCACTTTGTATACTGCCGCCTTGTGGGAGAATTTGAATACTGCAGCTTGAAAAGAATTAAATGATTTCTTCCCGAAATTGCAATACCTACGTTCGAACACAAGATGGCAGCATAATAATTTTCCCATTTTCATGCTGCCATCTTGTGTTCGAACGTAGGTATTGCAATTTCGGTTTTTTTTCCACTTTTTATACTGCCGCCTTGTGGCCGAATTTGAATACTGCAGCTTGAAAACAATTAAATGATTTATTCCCGAAATTGCAATACCCACTTTTTGCCACGAGATGGCAGCAAGAAAATAGAAAAATAATTTTCCCACGGTCTACTAGCAGCTTTGTGTGGTAATTGTTTGTATTAAAAATACATTGGACCAAGTCAAATTATTTTAATGAAGAAATAACATCTAAAAGCTGCTAGTAGACCGTGGGAAAATAATTTTTAACTTTTCTTGCTGCCATCTCGTGGCCAAAAGTAGGTACTGCAGTTTGAAAACAAATGATTTATTCCCGAATTGCAATACCCACTTTTTGCCACGAGATGGCAGCAAGAAAATAGAAAAATAATTTTCCCACGGTCTACTAGCAGCTTTGTGAGGTAATTGTTTGTATTAAAAATACATTGGACCAAGTCAAATTATTTTAATGAAGAAATAACATCTAAAAGCTGCTAGTAGACCGTGGGAAAATAATTTTTAACTTTTCTTGCTGCCATCTCGTGGCCAAAAGTAGGTACTGCAGTTTGAAAACAAATGATTTATTCCCGAATTGCAATACCCACTTTTGGCCACGAGATGGCAGCAAGAAAAGTTAAAAATAATTTTCCCACGGTCTACTAGCAGCTTTTTGTGGTAATTGTTTGTATTAAAAATACATTGGACCAAGTCAAATTATTTTAATGAAGAAATAACTTCTAAAAGCTGCTAGTAGACCGTGGGAAAATAATTTTTAACTTTTCTTGCTGCCATCTCGTGGCCAAAAGTGGGTATTGCAATTTCGGGAATAAATCATTTGTTTTCAAACTGCAGTACCTACTTTTGGCCACGAGATGGCAGCAAGAAAAGTTAAAAATTATTTTCCCACGGTCTACTAGCAGCTTTTAGATGTTATTTCTTCATTAAAATAATTTGACTTGGTCCAATGTATTTTTAATACAAACAATTACCACACAAAGCTGCTAGTAGACCGTGGGAAAATTATTTTTCTATTTTCTTGCTGCCATCTCGTGGCAAAAAGTGGGTATTGCAATTCGGGAATAAATCATTTGTTTTCAAACTGCAGTACCTACTTTTGGCCACGAGATGGCAGCAAGAAAAGTTAAAAATTATTTTCCCACGGTCTACTAGCAGCTTTTAGATGTTATTTCTTCATTAAAATAATTTGACTTGGTCCAATGTATTTTTAATACAAACAATTACCACACAAAGCTGCTAGTAGACCGTGGGAAAATTATTTTTCTATTTTCTTGCTGCCATCTCGTGGCAAAAAGTGGGTATTGCAATTTCGGGAATAAATCATTTAATTGTTTTCAAGCTGCAGTATTCAAATTCTGCCACAAGGCGGCAGTATAAAAAGTGGAAAAAAACCGAAATTGCAATACCTACGTTCGAACACAAGATGGCAGCATGAAAATGGGAAAATTATTATGCTGCCATCTTGTGTTCGAACGTAGGTATTGCAATTTCGGGAAGAAATCATTTAATTCTTTTCAAGCTGCAGTATTCAAATTCTCCCACAAGGCGGCAGTATACAAAGTGAAAAACACGAAATTGCAGATATCGTAAGTTTAATTACGATTTTCATTTCTATGAAGCTTCACAGTAATGCCTTTATACTTTTAGTTTTATATCTGTTTTTAAAATATTTCATGCTTGATGTTTAAATTTATTTTAGAGTTACTTTAAGATCAGTTTATCTGTCCAGTGAAAGAAGTTTTTAATGCGAGGGATTTAATTCAACTGTAAAAAGACACTGAAAGTACACAGAAGTTTAACAACAGGCCCTATATTGAGTAAATGAACTCCTACTTGCATATTTTTTATTGCTAAGCAGAGTTCAGATGAATTCATTTCTTAGCTTATTTGTCTGTTATTGAACTAAACCGCTACCTTGCCTGTAGATGATGCCTAGATGCATTATGGGAATTGTAGTTCAAAAACACACAAATAAACATGTCCTTTCTGTTGCTTCATATTGATCTTTTTCTTCAATCTGATATATCTAACAACTCTCAACAATTCATTATTGGTGTGAAAAGTGATATTTCTCTGATCCCCTAAGCCGTGAATAAAATGGTATTCCCTGGCTGTCTGTTCCATCATATAAAGTCAGTTGCTATTCGGTGACATCATTAAACAAGGTGCTGTTTATATAGGGAATGAGGCAGCTGGTTTACATTAATCATGGAAGCTTGTGTCTGGAAAAATTCTGCATCTACTCTATACGTCTTGGGAAATTAAGTAAAAATGATAAACGGTCAAAACTGAGAAAAAATCTTGGATAAAAAAAAAAATTACTTGATGGATATGAAATACAAGTAAGCAACCAAGCAAATTACAGAAAGTTTGTACTGATACCAAACTTTCCACATGACTTTAAGACATGTCTGATGAATCAGGCAGCATGATTCCAAAAGAATTTTAACAGTTAAACTTCATTGGCTGCAGGGGACAAGTTAATAATAACAGAATGCTGCGTTTGTGTTTCATGGTAGATATTGTACACTTCACAAGATCCTACGATAGAATAATCATGTTAAAACTGTCATCGACACGACAAGACATCTGTTTCACATCTTGTATATCGCTCACTCACAATTACTGCACACTTAATCTAGACTAGTGTTGCTTGAAAATTGATCATGCAATCGATATTTCACGATAACGCAAAATCTACCTTCCGTCGTCGCCAAATTTTATTCAAATCAATTCAATTCAATTCAATATTATTTATATAGCGCTTTTAACAACAGTCATTGTCACAAAGCAGTTTACATTTAACCAGCCCGAACCCCAGCAACCAAGTCTGAGGCGACAGTGACAAGGAAAAACTCCCTCTAGCAGGAAGAAACCTTGAGAGGAACCTAGACTCGGAAGGGGACTCCATCCTCCTCTGGGCGACCGGGGAGCATGAAACTGCATTTATATTGACATTCATTAGAGTTCATGTAGTTATAAAGTCCCAGTTGGTTTCATGTTGTTATCTGCAGGAGTCCAGGTGCGGGTTCACACGGTGTAGAGTCGGCTCGGTATCAGCTCGGAAAAGAGAAGATGGAGAAGAGTTATTGCCCTACACCTAACCTAACCTCCGGCAGGACTAGAGTAACTATGGCAGCCTGGCTAAAAGAGAGACCTGGAAGGAAGCACAGACATGAGGGTTTCTAGGGGTTTTGGTGTCAAGCCAAACTACCGTCAACAGCCTAAGTGACTGGTGAGAGTGGCAGGACGACAGCACCACTACCCCCTTTCACCTTTAATCTCATATGACCATGAAACTCCAGATCTCCCATTCACATTAGAAAGGGGATTTTACTATCTAAAAGACTGACTAAAGAGGTAAGTCTTAAGCCTTGACTTAAAAGCAGAGATTGTCTCTGAGTTGCAAACACTATAGGAAGTTTATTCCATAACTGTGGAGCTTTATGAGCAAATGCTCTTCCTCCAAAAGTAACGTTCTTTATTCTGGGTATGGATCTAACATTCCAAGAGATAGGATGTCCAAAGAGTCCTCATACGAATCAAGTAAGAAAATGCTAGATTTGGAGCAATGATCTGTGAATAAAGTTTCTCACAAAAGTAGGGAAAAAGCCAAAGGAGATCCATGAACGCTTGACTGCAGTTTATGGTGAGTCTGCCCCATCATCCTACAAAGTAACATTTTGGAGCAAGCAGTTTCAGTGGGGTAGAGAGTCCAGTGCAGATGACCCTCACACTGGACGGCCAGTGGAAACAACTTCCACAGAAATGTGCATGAAAGTTGAGGATTTAATTTTGTTAGACAGATGATTTAAGGTTCCCCGAATAGCTGATGAAATGGGCATCTCAGCAGGTAGAGTTTGGAAAATAGTTCATGAAATGCTGGGCATGTCAAAAGTCAGTGCAAGATGGCCCCCAAAAATGCTGATGCCA
Organism: Brienomyrus brachyistius; assembly: GCF_023856365.1. Taxonomy (NCBI): domain Eukaryota; kingdom Metazoa; phylum Chordata; class Actinopteri; order Osteoglossiformes; family Mormyridae; genus Brienomyrus; species Brienomyrus brachyistius. Next base: position 13,843,500 of record NC_064547.1, on the reverse strand, counting down.
TGTCTGAAGGCCACAAGGCTCCAGTGCTGTCCCATGAAGACCAAGTAAATTGTTTTCATCATTTGGTGACTGTGGAGATGAGACTTGGGAGAACAGAGATCCTAAGTCCAAAATGGAGTCAATGAAGTGGAAGCACAAGTCATCCCCCACCCCAAAAAAGTTCAAGGCAGAAACATCTGCAGGCAAAGTCATGGCAACTGTCTTCTGGGATATTGAAGGACTTTTGCTTCTGGAGTTCTTGCCACATAAGACAACCATAACTGGGGAGAGTTATGGCAACACAATGATCGCTTTTTGGGAGTCAATCAAGGAAAAAGACAAAGAAAACTCACAGCAGGTGTGCAGCTTCTCCATGACAATGCACCGGATCACATGTCACGTCAATCACAGGCTGCCATCCAAAAATGTGGGGTCCACTAGCAGAACCATCCACCCTACAGTCCTGACCTGGCTCAGCTGTGACATCCTGGTTTGAAGGTCAAACAGAAGATTCTTCTTCAAAGGGGTTAAGGTCATTGCAGGAAAAGTGGATGAAGTGTATGGAGTTAACAGTGGACTATATTGAAAAATAAAACCATAATTTTTTGAAAACTATTTTCTTTCATACTCAGGTAGATAAATTATTGAACGCCCCTTGTGGATTTTGCACAGGTGCTTGAAATTTTGAGGAACAATAATTTGAATGATTGAAATTTAATTCTTCATAAATTGTTGCAACGCCTCCCCCTTTACCATTGAGTCGGGGTTTGTGCTCATAACTGTATTCCGGAGGCGTCGTCTCATTTAAGGCTAAGTATTCAGGTTTTATCCATGTCTCTGTTACAAAGCATGTTTAGGACAAATAAACTAGTGGTGTTCGAACTAGCATGGAAAGAGGCTGTGAGTAGCTATAAAAAGGCTCCGAAATCATTTCATTTAGAATAAATGCCTTAGTAGTTAATGATCTAATATTTAGTAATCCTATTTTTAACTTAGTGGTGCAGGTGGTCTGCATTAGCTGCTCTAATTCAATACAAATTAAATTTGAAAAAAACTCTTTTTGCAGTCTACGTGAACTATTTATGTTTCGGGGCACAGAGACAATGTCAATATTGTGGTATCTACTGTAGGTAACAACTCAAGGCAACTCGCAGGCGGTCGGTTTAGCCTTTCTGCTTGCGGCCAGGCCTTGGCTCCAGTTTGTCAATGGCTGCCTAAACCTGTACCTGCATAAAGGCTAGCTGCTAAGTTCATTGAAATACGAGCAGTACCCTCCCGCGAGGGGTGGATACCGTCCCAGCTCAAAAGACCAGGCTTTCCCTTGAAAGTGGACCAGTTATCTACAAAATCTATGCTAATTTCAAAGCACCAACTTGACAGCCAGCAGTTCAGTGACCAAAGCCTGTTGTAGGTCTCAGCGCCACGTCTAGCTGGGAGGGGGGCAGAGATAATTACTGCCTGGGACATTGTCCTGGCTAATTCACAGACCTCTTTAAGATTACTTTTTGTAACCTCAGACTGTCTGAGCTTGACATCATTGGCGCCGACATAGACAATTATCATGGATTATCTACGTCTATTTCTGGTCAGCCCTGATGTCCGGCGCTCTGGCTCCCGGTAAACAGTTTACCTCGACTGCTGGTGCCGTTATCGGTCTAGCTATTTTCACGTGTCGTAGGATAGAATCGTCCATCACCAGAGCACTTTTAACAGGCGTCTCAGTGGGCGTTTCACTGAGCGGGGAAAACCTTTTCGACACGCTGAGATGGAAAGTGGTGCTCGGGGGTAGCCTTCGCCGAACCTCGTGCTCTCCGACTATGTCACTGAGTCGTCACCCACTCGCCCTGCTGCAAGGGTTCTAATGCCAGAGTTTGGGCCATGCTACCTAAATCTAATGTTGAAGCCCCCAGACTCCCTGACTGTGAACCTGCAGCTAACTGGCTACCTGGCGACTGTGCTAACGTCTGGAGGCGCGACTCTTGCTCTATAACTCTCTCTGTCAGAGCTTCTACTGCCTTACACTTACATCATTGCTGACAGATGAACTAAGGCTAAACATTCTGCACTCGCTACAAAACACAACATCACCATTATGAAGATGAGTTGCTGTAAACCTCGCGCATACGGGCTGAAGGAGCTTAATAAGCTTGAAGATTTTTGGTCGGAAGGTTTGTCGAATCGATCGTCAGTCTCTTCGAATTGGAAATTTGAGTAAAAAAAATTAATATAAATGCAATTTAAATTTTGAAAAGAAAAGTTTGGAACGCCAACCAGCAGACGCTACCGAGGAGCAGGAAGTGACATCACCCAACACCAAAAGTGTGAAATGTGTCCATCTTCAATGACAGGACTTGGGAAACATACTTGAACACGGACTTAAATGGAAATTACACAAAACAGCTGGTAACATCGGGATTTCACACGAGGTTAATGTGGCACACAAGAGGATTGGACGAGCAGGGCATGACAATATATCCATCCATCCATATTCCAAACCTCTTATCCTTCAGGGTTGTGGAGAGTCGGGAGCCTATCCTAGAAGCTATGGGCATGAGGCAGTGAACAACCCTGTGTGTTGGGGGGGGGGGGGCAGCCCATCACAGGGCACACTCACACACCAGTCACTCACACGGGCAATTTAGTAACTCCAATTAGCCTCAGCATGTTTTTGGACTGTGGGGGGAAACCGGAGTACCCGGAGGAAACCCCACGATGACATGGGGAGAACATGCAAACTCCACATACATGTAACCCAGGCGGAGACTCGAACCCGGGTCCCAGAGGTGTGAGGCAACAGTGCTAACCACTGCACCACCATATATATATATATGCACACACACAATACTATATTATTATTATTATTATTATTATTTTATTATTATTATTATTATGATGATGATGATGATGATGTTACTCATATCCTTAGCCCGACATCCACATATCATATGTGTATACAAAGTGTGTTTCAATAAGTTAACATGTGTTTAAAACGTGTGGGAGGGGTATTTTAAGGCTTGAACTATATTACAAAAATGTTTTTTTATATGGTCTTTCTAAATCGCGTATTTTCACCTATCGCTGATGGGCCTGGAACGCATTTTCCGCGATAGGCGGGGGACACCGTAATGAGGATGTTGAACAGCGTAATGCGGTCACGCCTCAGATTTGCGAATCAAAAGTAAGTTGCCCTCATTTTGTGATTGGACGGCTCGTAGGGAAAGGTTAATCTGTAACATGAAATAGTCAGAACCGGAGGGGTCTCTGAATCATCCGGAGTGGGCAGCTTTAGGAGCGTCTGTGTCTGAGGTCATGCAGTCTGTAAGGTACAGTACGTGCGATAAGCAGGACAATCCCGCTTATATGTCAAGTAGGAAGGTCCGTGCTGCGAGAGAAACAACCTACCGCAGTAAAACGGCGACCTAGAAAGGCGCTCGCATTAACTTAAGCATTTTTTCCCGAAGTTTACTTGATTTTGTGTGATTTTATCTATACGATGAAGACTAGTTTTGGTGTTTTGTAAGGTCTTGGCTATATACTAATTGTGCGGTGGTGGCTGATTTACTTGGGTTAATTCTGGATCAGTGAGGAAATAAACACTCCCAGTATTATATGAGCCGCGGACACCAAGTATATTTACTATAACTTATGTTAACTTATAATTAACTTATAATAAAAAATAGTTAATTTCGAGACGTATTGCTTTTTAATTTCTCAGGAATCTGTGCCGTGGTCCCTGGTCCTCCCCTGCTCGGCTTGATGGCAAAACCGTAATTATAACAGGGGCCAATACTGGCATTGGGAAGGAAACTGCGAGGGACCTCGCAAAGAGAGGTACGGATTTCAGTGATACGTAGGTTTGTAACGTTTCTCTTCTCCAAGATCGCTTGCAGTTATCTTTTCTGTGTTTTTCTGTCTATCTCTGTTTTTTTCCACTGACTCCTTGTGAACAACACATTCTGGATGGGGTCCAGTATGTTGAATAGAAACAAGCAGAATGTTCTCATTGTTGAGCCAAATTAAATGGGTAACCCCCCCCCCCCCCCCCCCCCCAGAACACCCCCACCCCATCCGAGATGTTTCTGTTCCGTTAGCCTGTTGTTGAATTATGAAAGCCAAAAAATGACTGTTCTTAGGGTGTATAGTTTAAAATTGACTAAGGAATACTACTCTTTTTGATTGCATAAATATATTGCTAATATCGATTTTAAGCATTATAATTTTTTAAATAAAAATATGCATGCTCCTTGTCATTTATTATATTTCAGGTATTACATTTTTAACCCTGAATCTCTTTATGATAAATATAGAACCCCTTCAGTGTACTTTACACACAAATAGCTCTTGTATCTAAGAGAATAAGCATTAAGTAGCACATAATTGCTTGTCAAATAACTTCAGCACCAAGGTCTGTCTTTCTACTGTACATATATGTAAATGTTTCATTGGAGATCTTTGAGAATTACAGAAAATCTGGGTGAATCTCAATACCAATAATGCAAAGACTGTATTTGTTTTCTTGACAAGACCAGTTTTGTTAACTTGCATCCGAAGAATGAACATGGGGTGAAATGAATCATAGAATTGGTCTCGTTCGGCCAGGATGCAATCGATGTATCCTTCATACTTGGGGCGGTGCAAGACCAGCATCCCAGGATTTTTACTGTACTCTGTGTTCTTAGAATTGGAACTAGTCTTCGGCAATGGAAGATGACGTAAAATTCACCCTCTGTATGACAAACCAATAGTGTCAGATCATAGACCATTTGTACCGTGTCGAATATGGGTTATCACTTCATAAAGCTGCTAAAAAAATTAACTTATTTTTTTTTTTAATTCATTCATTGAGTTTGAGGTAAGTTTGTGTTCTAAGCTGTGATTCATTTCAGTGTGGGAACCCCCGACTGTGTCTTCATGTTGCTGGTGAGTTTGTGACATACTGCCAATCACAGGTGCTCGTATCATCATGGCCTGTCGAGACATGGAGAAAGGAGGGGAAGCTATGGATGAGATTATGCAAGACTCCGGATCTAAAGATATTGTTCTTCGCAAATTGGATCTGTCTGACACCAAGTCTATCAGGGAATTTGCAGAATTAATTAATAAAGGTAAGTCAGCCTTGTTCTTTATCTGTTTCTATAAAAAGGAACACAGATTTGTCTAGACACAAAATACCTTGCTTTTGACTGCAAACGGATAAATCTATGATCTTCAAGATCTTGGCATTCCCTTTCAACAGCATTTATTTTTGTCATTGAGAAATAACTCTTCACCAAGAATCTAGAAGTTTGTGTTTACCTTTTATCTTTCAGAAGAGAAACGGGTCGACATTCTTATCAACAATGCTGGAATTATGATGTGTCCGTATTCCAAGACTGTAGATGGTTTTGAGATGCAGTTTGGTGTTAACCACTTGGGTAAGGTTCATAGAAGTAATACAAAATGACCCCCCACACCCCCATTTGGCTATACATTTGGCTTATTTATTTCAGTATAAGAGGGATTGAAGTGCAGTATCTATTAAATTATGTTCAATATTCTCTTTACATTTGTGCCGAATTAAGAAAAGATTTCTTCAGTATAAAAAATGTCACTGCCTTCAGTTAATCTCAAAGATATTCTTAAATATTTAATAATGCAGAAACCCATGCCAAAGAATGTGCTTTTCTTGGGTTTATTCATTGTAGATTAAGGTAAATATCTCCATGAGTCTTTTAGTTCATTTGATGGGTGATAAACAGTGTAAGGGAATAGGGAAAATGTTAAAGGCTCGTTCAGTGTAAATTCAAAAATCATGTGACTGGCTGGTCCATCCAAATCCTACAGGTCACTTCCTGCTTACCCACCTTCTGATCGATCTGATAAAAAAGTCCGCTCCAGCCAGAATCATCAATGTCTCATCGATGGCTCACACGTGGGGCCCCATCAGACTGGATGACATCAACCATGAGAAGAGCTATAACTCCAAAGAGGCGTACGGACAGAGCAAGCTGGCCAACATCCTCTGTACTCGCCTTCTGGCCAAGAAATTAGAAGGTAAGTACAGATATCGAGAGCCTGTACTGCAAGCGTAATCACAGGAGTAACTCCCTTGTTTCAAAAGGTGGAAAGTGTATTTAATCATGGAAATGACTAACCGTAATTATAAAAATACATTCATGCAAGAGAAACTAGCTTATCAACAGGAAACGTGACTGTTGCACAATGAAGAGTTGAACAGTCATTTTAGATTGTTTTAGATTATATTAGATGAATATCATTGCCAGCTTCATCACTATGGGGCATTGAAAGCCTGCAGAACTTAACAGTTGGATGAGCTGACAGTGTTGCGCTCTTAGGCACTGGTGTGACTACATATGCCCTACATCCTGGAGTGGTGCAGTCGGAACTGTGGAGGCACCTCAGTTCTCCCCTACAGCTGGGCGTGAAGATGACCAAGCTCCTCATGAAGACATCTGTGCAGGGTGCCCAGACCTCCATTTACTGTGCTGTTGCCCCAGAACTAGAGGAAAAAACTGGAGGATACTACAGGTGCAACTATAGATGCCGACTCTTTGTGTTTGTTCTGTGCTTTCAAACACTTGGAAACTTCATTCCAGTGACACAGTGGTGCAGTGGTTGGCACTGTTGTAGCACCCAGGGTTTGAGTCTCTGCCATGGCTCCGTGTGTGTGGAGTTTGCATGTTCTCCCCATGTCACCATGGGGTTCCCTCCAGGTTCTCTAGTTTATCAGCACAGTCCAAAAACGTTGCTAAATTGTCCATATATATGTGAATATATATGTGTGTGCATGGCCTGCAATGGGCTGGCATCTCATCCTGGGTTATTCCCTGCCTTGCACAGCTTCCAGGACAGACTCCAAACCCCTGTGGCCATGGGGGTATAAAAAAAGGTTGGATGCAGGCATGCCACTAGAAATTGCAGGCTCCATAGCTCCAGGAGAGCATACCATTTTGGCCCCACAATTTAGATCAAGCCAATTATGTGTCCCTTCCTTTTTGGGACCCTTAGATGGAAGGAAACTTTGTTCATTTTGCACTTACAGAACGTGCTAGTCTGTGCTCTTCCTCTGCTCTTTAGTGTTAGGGTAGGATCTCTGTTCACCTGATGTTTGGGGATAAATCTGTCCTCTACTGCCATGGAAAAGGGTTCTCTAACCTACCTGTAGAGGATAGACTGATTATACTGATTTAAGTGTCAATAACAGTCAAGTTGAACATGGCAGCATATCCAGGACATCATACTTCATCTCAAAAACTGCATTCACTCATTTTGATGTAAGGTTTAGTTCTTGTGCTGTCGCTCACTTAGTGTCGCACTACTGTATGTGCGTGAGATCTCTACTTTCTAATGTATTTTTCAGGACTGTGCCAACGTTCTTTGCTCTGTTAACAGTGACTGTGCCCCAGCAAGATGCTCGCATGCTGCCAGAGATGATGAAATGGCGCAGAAGCTCTGGGAACTTAGCTGCCAAATGCTTGGAATAACGTGGAACTGAGTGATGGTGACCGTTTCTCTCTACCCTGTTTTTCTATTTGTGACCCAGCTGACAGGTAAAAACTACTAGCTGAAAAAAAATTAATAGTTGAATTCCTTAACGGTAATCCCTTATTAAACTAGTTATAAAAATCTGAGTATATGTGCCATTACGTTGAAGATACCTTTGCAGAATGCGGTTTTCCATAAAAGTTTGGTGTAAAGTGCTCTGGAAGACGTGCTTGCTGTTTGGCCTCTTCATAAGAGGAAACCAATTAAAATAACATGCTGGAAATTTTTAAGTTGATTCTACAATTACATACATAATTGGCCCATTTTAAGATTGATTTGACAGGCTGCATCAGCTCTGCAACTAGTGTTTAGCTCTTCAATGAATCTAAAATCATAACATCTTAAAATTACTTAGCAAGAACTCAGTTGTAATTATTTGATGTTAAAAACTCCATGGTGAATGTGAAACGGTGCCTCCATTCAATGTGAACTTTCCTGTATTTGAAGGGCAGTTGAGAAATAAATATCAATATGTGTGGGATGACAGGACTGGGAAACAAACAGAAACTCTTAACATTTCCCAAGTGTATCTTCTAAAGGTTAACTGTGCGCTCAGTGCTTCGTCCTAATTAGTCATTCAGCCATGTTTGTTGATCTGCATGTCACTAAACAGGCCCCATTGTAGCGGTCACGCTCTACATCGTCCATTGCCATTCTGAGTGGGAAAAACCTTTTTTTCTTTCTTTCTTTCTTTTGTGCTCATGTCCTCATCAGTCAGTGCAGTGTGCATGTTTTATTATTATTATTATTATTATTATTATTATTTTTATATAAGATGCACCACATTTTGAAGAGCGAATTTCCAAAAAACAGTCCATGCATGCCTGTACCTACCACTGAGGACACCGAGGTCAAGTCCTCAGTATTTTTTAAGCAGCTCCAATAACCATGATTCATTACAGGGCACACCTAGGAAGGGCCAACAATTTTGACCTCAGTGTTCTAAAAATCCACCAGATACATTATTCAGAAAATTTCTGTGGACTTGGTGAGTTTTGGATTTTTTTTTTTTTTTTTTTATAAATTCCAGCCTGGCTCTTCCCTGCTTCTCAGTAATGAAGGGCTTCTTAGTTGCTTTATGTGACATCAGCTCTGCGACTAGAAGCCTGATACAAACTGTTCTAGCAGTGCACTTCACACCTGCACTTAATGTTTCCCATTCGGTATGAACGCCACTTGATGTCATCCCCCGATTCATGAGGCACTGCTGGATAAGTTGACTGTCATGTCTGGCATTAGAAAGTTGCTTCTGCCCTTTACCTGGCTGGTTTTTGATCGTTCCCAGTGTCTCCTGCTTCACATTGTTCTTGTGTGCTGCTGTCTTAGAAATTTTGAATCTGGAAGCAACCTGCCGCTCAGTGTAGCCTTCCAGCAGAACCAGGATTTAACAATAAATATTCTAAAAAAACTGCCTACATGCTGCATGAAATTAGCTTTTGTCCATCTGGACATTGAGTTAAATATTTTTGTATAATTTTAAATATATTTAAAATATTAATATACCAAACTTTTACGGAAAGTCGCATTCTGCAGATATTGCTGTAGAATTTTACATGTTCATCCCTATATATTTTTAAAACTAGCACATTTGGGTACCTCAGGTAACTGATAGTTTATGACTGATTAGGATTTTTTCCTAATGGAAAAAATCCATTTATAAATAAAGCAGAAAAGCTTTTCTGTGTACATTACCTTGACATTGGATTATTTTAGTATATTGCTGTCTGTGTCTTCCTCTAGCTGCCTGTCAAAGGTACACATCTTGCACTAGGATATCTTAAGTATTACAATTTTTTCGCAGATGCTTAGATGTGCTAATTATACTGCCAATGAATTAGGCAATTCTAAACGCGACACAAGCAGAATCGCAAATATTTTTGCACAACAATCAATGATTTCCTCATTGGGTGTACAGTGTCAATCAAAAGTTTGGACACACCTGCTGTTACTGGATTTGTCTCTATATTAGCTATGTTACTTGCCTTACAGTGAATGGCCTCGAGGTAATGACCAAATACATACATTGTAAGGACTAGAAGTGGGCAACATCTCAAACTTTAAACTCTTCAGAAGAGCTTGCTTTTGCTTCAGTGACAGCATTGCTGACACTTGGCATTCTTTTAAACAGCTTCTAGATGTAGCCACCTAGAACGCTTCTTCAGTGTTGCTGAAGGAGGTTCCTCAAATGCTGGGCACAAATTGGCAACCTTGCTCTTACTGTTTGATCCAACTCATCTCAAACCAGCTCTATAGGGTTTAGGTGGGGAGATTCTGGTGGCCAGATCATCTGCGGCAGCACTCCATCGACATAACCTCAAGGCGCATTTAGGCTCCTTATCTTCTTGAAAATCAAATGATTTTCAGTAGGTGTATGCAGAACTTTGACTGTTCCTGCACATCAATCTCCAATGCTACAGACCTTTTTCAAAACATTAGACGTGCTAACACGAAAATCAAATGGAAGTGTCACATCAAGTGAATCACTATAAAATGTCGTCAGCAGGTCATGTCTCAAATTGGCATAGCTTTGCAATGAATTAACTACTCGGTGCAAATTTGACACTTAAGCAATCAGCACACACCAAGTCACTTAACATATGGTAGGCAAGGACAGGGAAGAAGACGACATAGTCTAAGGAGAAGACCAAGAAGAAAGGAAGGAAATGAAACAAAGTACAACAGTCATTATATTGGGGTTATTGTTCATAATTTCTTGGTTTCTTAAAATGAGTAACTGTCTTACAGTATTCGATTTGTACTGCATTGCCTTCATTAAAATTATTACAGTAAAGATGTGTGTTTGCAATTGTGCATTTCATCCTTCTGTGTTTGTGCTTAATTCATCATACAGTATAATGTTAAGTAACATATATTGCACTGTAATCAACCACTATGCTAGGCCTCACGGAGTAGTATTGTAAGTGTTTTCACTATAATTATTGACCTACTGCTTGGATGTGACACTGTGTTAGTGCTGTTTGTGTGAGTAATGCAGTTTTGAAGCACGTTTTGATTTACAGTACAAGGTGGGTTTTGCTACTTTTTTGCTACAGGTTTTGCAGGTTGTCTTAACTGTTTTGATTATGTGGGTCCTGTTTTAACCACTGTGCTTAAGCAACTGAGAAAAACAAACTTCTCTAATGCACTCCAGTCTGAAATATTTGTCGGCAAACTGGGTACCTGTACTAAAAATCAGCATGGTAATCAGCATCATTATGCTTCTATGTAGAATATACATGTAATGTACATGCTGTAGGTAACTGCATATCCTACACCATAGCATATGTCATCACTTGATAAATGTATGACACAACCAGGGGTTGCTAAAGATTTTGGGCCCCGTGAAAGGATATCATATTGGGCCCCAAAGGTCAGATCAATCCAGTCATTTTCCAATTTTTTTAAGGACCCTTGGAAACATCTTAACTCCCCCCTCCTTACGGCACCCCTGGGCATAACAGTGCGACTATTTATTAGCAAGACCATTGATTTTCCTTTGTTTTCCTGTTAAAGAGAAAAATTCCCTTAGAACATTTTCAAGTGAACTCAGACATCCTAACTGCAACAATGTCATACTGTGCATGCAATTCCTTCATATATTTCATAACAATGAAGTTGTAAATTAAAAATAAATAAGTTGTAATGGGTGAGTGCCTAAATCTTCTGGGATTGGCTCTGGACTCTCGGAACCATATACAGGGGAAGCAGGTTTGGGAAATGGATGGATGGATGGATGGATGGATGGATGATTCAAAATTAAAATTCAGAATCCACTGAAGCGAACTAAACTGATCTGAGTTCAGGATCGAGGAGCTATGCGGCTTTCCTCAGCCCACTGCTTACGTGTTACAAAAAGGACTTCCGGTGTCAGAGAGTGACGCGCATGCGCACTGTAAGGAAGCGTCATCTTTCCGTTGAAAAGGCGACTTGCTACGTACGTGGCTCTATTATAGGAAAGTTTGCTTACCAAGCTGGTCAGAGTTTTTCCGACGTATTATAAAGAAGCTCATTTATTCACAGAGGTAAGGCACTTTACTTTTTGTATATAAGAATATGTAGTGATGTATCTCTCGGTGTGTTAGCTGATCTGCGGAGCACGCTAATCGGGCGCAGTAAATTTGCCTGTAAATCCCCGTTTGCCAAGTATCGATTGTGGGTTGTAGTCTCAGAACGTGGCAATTGAGATTTAGAACTATTTAAAATTTGGGTTACTTGTAACGAAGCAACTAAAAATATGGATCGATGATTCATAAGGTGAGTACTACAGATCAGGGGATAAGAAACAAACCTTTGGAGGTTGTGTATGTCAGCTGGCTTAGTATAAGTTAAATGCTCACATCAACGACACTAAAATGTCGTTTCTTACAATATACCGTAAATTTAAGCACAATTTCATTTGTTTGCTGGTGGAGGAGGTTGTTGGGCGTGAGGCACAGGAAATTAGACCGAATTAAGTCCTGTGGCCGCTGCTTAAAGTGGATAAGATTTAGTCGTAGTTAGTCATGATCTTCATTTTTAATATTTGATATTTATTCTGATTGACTTTTTTTTCATAGCCGAAGCCTTCGCGATCACCATGGATCAAGTAATGCAGTTTGTAGAACCCAGTCGTCAGTTTGTGAAGGACTCAATAAGACTAGTGAAGAGATGCACGAAACCGGACAGAAAAGGTACGTCTCCTAAATGCGTTAAATACTACCCTGGCCCATACTGACTTGCAGTCTTCCTCATACTCACTGTTTATTAATTTCTTTAGAATTTCAGAAGATCGCCATGGCTACGGCAATTGGGTTTGCCATCATGGGCTTCATTGGCTTCTTTGTCAAGCTGATCCACATTCCCATTAACAACATCATTGTGTAAGTTGGGAACCTCATCCATTTAGTTACTACTGTCTCTTGGTCCAGAGTGTACTTTGATGTCTGATACAGATATTTAAGTTCACTTGCATTGTTTAAATTTGTTTGTAAATGTGGTTTTGTAGCTTATTTCCAGTGGTGTGTGTGTACACTGTTTGCATTTTAGGTTCTCCATTTTTTTCCTATAATACTATGCATATATGGTCACTGCTTCTTTAATTTTGCCTCCCTGGTTTCATGGCAGATCCTTCATGGGGCGGTTTGCTCAGAGGCCCTGACAGTACCCTCAATGGGCAGATAAAGCTGTAATGTGAAAAGGGACTTAATTATGGGACAAAATAAGCAATTTCCAGTAGTTGTAAGGCCTAGCAAGTTAAAGTTGAGAGTGATAAAGCTTTTTGTGCAACACCGGTTTCCTAGCTTTAAAGTTTATTTTCCCCGAAGAATATTGGTGTATCACACTGTGTGACTTGTAACAGTGTAAGTTGTCTGGCCGGTGTTATTTAATGGCATTTCCTTAATCTGCCAATTTGGGCAGATAGAAATGCCTGCTGTGAACTTGTTGGCTTATATAAAGTAGCTTCCAGTATGTGCCAGCACTGTTTAAATGAGTTTTTTTTCTTCCCCCCATCTTCCAGGGGTGGCTGAGGAATCGAAGTGACTGCAAGAAGCTGAATCTCCACATTAAAGCTGGACAGCTGGGATAGGCTGGGGTTTAGTCATCGCTTGTATATGTGTACTTGGCTGTGTAAATAAACGAATTGAAACATTTTGCTTTTTAGCACTATATCCTATGTGCTTACTTTTCAATCACAATTAGATGTGATTGCCTACAGCAGAGGTAGGCAGTCTAATCCGGAAAGGGTCACTGTGTATGTGGGTTTCTGCTGCAGCTCCCTATTTAGATTACTCATTAGAGGGCCGATTTGCTGAAGAGTCCTCACACCTGGGATTGAACAGCTGACCTAAGGGTTACCCCAAAAGCCTGCATACATGCCGGCCCTTAACGGATAAGGGAGCCCCTCTGGTTTGCAGTGTTGAAATTCATGCAGGAAATAAACCCAAAACCAAATATTTAACATTAAAATGTGATTATTTACATGAATTAAAAACTATACAATTTAACCAGTAATTTGATCTATCAAAGACAAAAACAAATAGCCAAACAATTATCTCACACCATGAGTGCTAATTATGCCAGTTTCATCTCACGTTGGCTTCTGGTGGGCTGCAGGTTAAGAAACTCATTTAGTTGGATGCATTTGAACGGCTGAGCCAAAGTGCATGGAATAATTTTAACCCACTACATTTTTACCAAGACTTTTTTTTTTTCCTTCATCCTACTTGGAGATGTTTAGGTGCTTCTCCGATAAATATTTTCTTATAGTGTTATTACTAATACACCTCAGCCTTGTGTAGTTGTGATCCTCAGTTTTTATTAAGAGAATCTTGTGAAACAGCTGCGTCAGATGGTGCCAGTGAGGTGTTTGGGATGGTTGGGTCACCAGTCTCCTTCCTCCCAAAATGCAGCAAGTTGATACCAAACAGTCTAGTCATTGCGTCTGCTTGTTGCTTCCGGAATCCCATATGTGACATATCAATTGTTTTGGTGAGAAGATGGTTTGTAACGGAGGATTGACATCGAAGACTGATAACATGAATCAGGTAAGTTTCCTCATAGTCTGCACTTTGGGGAGGTGCTTGCTTTGTTGGGTGGTTTGTTTTTCACAGCTGCTCGCCTAAGATTCAAAGCAAAACCACTTTTCCTTTATCTACACTCCTAGGAACAGCCCCACCTCCCTGGTTTCCCCAGGAGAATGAGAGACTTTGCAAAATAACTGCTTGTATATGATAACTAGATGTGTTGGAAATGAGCCCAAAAATCCCTTTGAAATACTGCTTTTTGGCAACTGATGTGTACCCTGTATGGATAAAAAATTGAGCTTTAAAAAATTGTGGTGCAAGGCCAACTGACTGCTCTCCATAAATATAAACCAACGTCAAGGCACTTTAAAGACTAAATCATTGTTTTTTTTTCATATCTGAATAATCACACCTATCAATGAATGTTTTGACCCTGGTACAGGTCCAGCGTACAGGTATATCAGACATTTGAAACTGCCAACAAATATTTGCTTTTATTTGGGTAAGAAGGTGACAGTTTTTAAAAGCAGGACTCCACAACCCTGGCCTGGATAAACACTTAGAATACGGGTGGGTACGGGTGCAAGGAAAAAGCAGGAAATCCAGTTCTCACTGCACTGCTGCCAGCTACTTCAGTGACAAGATTTGCACAAACATACAGAAAAATGTGGACATAGTTTAACCCTCAACATATCAGATTGTCTTACTCTATTAGAAGTTGACACGCATGGTATTTTGGTTTCCGTGAGAGTGAAATGTAACTTCTCAGTAACTAGGAATACCAAACTTCAATTACTCTTACGTCAATAAATTAGCATCAATAGGTCTGGAAAACTACAGAAAGCAACACCCTGTAAGGATTAGGATTGGGAGCCTGGGATCCACAATATCACTTAAGATGCATTTACCTCAGTTAAAAGGTGTAAAATGTTGGTGCGAGTTTGCTTCAGCGTAAGCTTTGTCAACAATGACCCCTAGTGACTGTATTTGTCACTACAAAAATCCTGTTCCCCGTTGGCCACTTAGACGTTTACTGTAGGCCTGTGCATCTGTTATTAAAAGCTTAGACTTAGTTTTAGAAAATAACATCCTAATATGGAATAAGGTTACATTCATTTATTAGGTGGAGAAATACATTTTAGGCATTGTGAATAAATGAGCTTGTGTGATCAATTTGGAGGCCACTGTGATGAGTAATGTTCTACATGGTTTTTGCAAATTCACACAAATATAAAAAAGTGTGGTGTTCTAAATTTTTTTTTAAGTGGACTCTGAGAAACTCTGAGTATCAATTGAGCTTGGGAAATGGTTTCTAGCATTTTAGACCCAATATGTTGTTATTTATACAACTTAATACTTAAATGAATAATGCTTAAATACAACAAAACATAAAAATACTTGCCACTTGGTATATACTTGATTCATTTAAATCTATATGATAATATTTGCCACGTTGGCCAATAGGGGCAATACGGCAGCAAAAATGGTACATTGCCTGTCAGTTTAACACAGCTGCCAACTTTGGTCAGCTGGCTGGAGTGAGATTACATCCCTGCTCTGATTGCACACATTTACATGTATGAAAGAGTTTTATTACCTTGTAAATATTCTGTAGGGCTTGCAAACTGCCCCAAAGCTATTGATGTAGCTAATTTTAACTTTATAATGGAATAATATAGATATGCCATAAGATTTCTTGCATGAGCGTCACGTCAGATGCGTGAGAGTTGGAAGCCCTGCTTTAACGATTCTTGTATTTCTTGTGGCTACATTTGTAAACAGTTAATGGCCTCTGCAAGGCTGATTTCAATGATTTATTCAAATGAGGTTTTTGTAAGTAGCTCTTGTAGTTGATAGGGATGACTCCGTGGTGCTATTTCTAACAAGCGTGCAGTTTCCCTGCTTGTTAATGGAAGACTGCTAGTAGGCTATATGTGAGTTTAATGGTCATCACCGTGTACCTCACTGTGCTCTCTGCTGTGGATAATTTGAGACCGGGCCACTGTTTGTCTCCCACGGGTGATTTATATTGCATTTTACTGGAAAATATGTGGAATTTTGGTGACAACCACGACAGCAGGAAAAATTATGTGAACTGAGAATATATGCACACAAACACAAAATCCACATGATTGCCACAAAGGTTCAATTGGACATCCACGTCACGCGCCATTTCCAGATTTACCTGGGGCTTGACTTTTTTTTTTTTTACAGAAAGATTGGCATCGGGACTAAAATACTCGGAGTTATATCCTATATCCCTGAGTGATCAGACCTAAAGACGCCCATATGCTACTAGGGATGAAGGATTTTGGTCTTCCCCTTTGTGCACATCCACACACGCTTAACACTGCAGGTTTTACTTCTTTGTACTTCGTCATTAACAATCCCCTCCCCAGAACTACGATACCAAATCTGCAAATTAGCAGGCCTCGGTAACTGATAGCAGTGGCAATGTTTGCATGTTATAATTGTGCTGTCAGGCCTGGGGCTGCTGGCTTAAGTACCCGATATTTACAGAACAAATGAGTTTGTGGCCCTTGAGGTTTGAGAAAAGGCTTTGCAAGTAGACAGGGACCCCAATGTCAATATTTTGACCAAACAGTGCCTCCCCTTTACTCTCTTAGTCAGTGCTGGGGATCTGCAGCAGTGTAGGGCAGTGTGGCGCCCACAGAGGGAGGTTATGAGTCAGAGGTGACAAAGTGAAACTAATCCGACCTTGAGACAACTTTCCATCTGTTCAGTTGGGTCTCCCTCGCTTGGGAGAGGGATTGATTGCTTTGACATAGACGGGACATAATGGATGCGCACGGAGGCAGTCAGAATGGATTTTATGTAGATTTTAGGCAGCACCGCGAGCGTTGACACCCAGTTCACTTACCAGACAAAGAAAAATGAATATAAACGCACATTAAACGCGGCTCTGTTTATTCCCTGGCTTCCCTTTAAGCAAATGATTTACTAAATGTTCCAGTATGTTGTAAAAAAATAACACTGTCATTAACATTCAGAACAGTGCTTGGTTAGAAATTACTGAATGAAACGGTAAAATAAAGGAGGCAAGTGAAAATGGTTTTAAGTCTAGTCGTGCTGACTAGGTCTTAGTCACAGATTGTGATATCAGGACAGGGCTTGGGATTCACGCCCACCTGCACGTAAAGTAAATTGCTTCTGAAAGCAAGAAGTGAATGTTTTCGTAGCCTATGTCTTATTCCTGGTTATTCCCCACTGGTAGGCTATCCCAATGTCTGTTTGATAAAACAGTCTTTGAAGATGGAAAAACATGATTTTTTATACCATAGATATGAAATTGCTTCATGTAAATAAAACTATTCAGTACCTTCACTGGACATCTCTCAAACTTCATAGGATTTTTTTTTTTAGTTCCCATATATATCAAGCATAGGCAGTATAGGAACATAATTTAGAGAAACGCAAACGTGTCCCATTGCTGGCTCCGATAGCGGTATCGCCGTCTGCTTGGTGCAACGCAGCTGGGCTGTGCAAATGACTGCAGGAGATTGCGGACCTATTTTGCGCAGCAGGCGAGGCGGTGACAAGTGGCACAAGTGCGGCAGAGACCCGGAGCAACTGCGGGGCGTGAAAGCGAAGCGACAGACATAAGGGACGCAACCGCAATCAGACCGGGGATGCAATCTCACAAACGCTTACCTGTCATTACTAACAGAGAATAATACTGTCATTCAAGGCTGAGGAAAACAAACGCCTGGCTGTTTAAGGGACACTCTTTAAATGACACTTTAATAGACCGATTTAAAGGTTGAGGTACATATTTTACGTGTTTGTTTGCAAGGTTTTTTTTAAAGTTTAGGCCCATGCGATAGAATTGAAACTGAAGTTTGAAATCTGCTGATTCATGCTTGCATTGTTGCTACAGTGAACATAATGTGAAATAACTTTTAGTCCCATTTGACTTGTTGTCATCTCACTGAACAGTTTTAAGAGTGCAGTGTTTTCTGGCATAAAAAGCCAGTGTGCCCCTTTCCTGCAAAGGCCTTTGCAATTGCTTTTATATGCAAATGCCTGTGCAGAGGATCTTTATTGAAATGTTTCATAAAAAATATTACAAAAATGTAATCACTCTACAGGGACTTGGGGGGGGGGGGGATCACAAGGAAATGCATGAGCTCCAAATGAATTTTTCCTCACACCTTGCAGACAATATTGACCTTTTGAATCCACGGACCCCTGATCTCAACTTGAGAATCAATGACCGAATGAAGCAAAAATACATTGTGTGGGGGAACTTCTGGAGGGATTTTTAAAAATCCAGTGAGTAGTTTTTTTTTTACACCTGTATTAAGCATGGTGAGCAAATAATTTAACAGAGAAGATTGTACTTAATGGAGAGCTTTCAGAGTACCCAGAGCCCAGAGGCTTGTTTTCAGTCACCCAGAAACTGGAATGTGCCTATTGATCTTTGAAGTTCGTCTCAAATGCAGCTATGCCACAATGCATGCAGCAAATTAAGCCACAAACAACTGTCAGCATCAAACATGGTCGATTCAGGTTAAAACAGCCAGACTTTTAAAATTCATATTAAATCTACAATGCCTATATTGGAAGAGAGTGGGCTGTGTTTCTTGACCTGATATGGCAGTGATGGGTCACAATGAAGTGATTGGCACTGATTGGGCAATTTGTTTGGCCAGAGCTGAGCAGTATTTTGTATTGTAGGCATTACTTGCTATGCCGTTCAGGTTGCGTGCTTGTGATTATCTTCCCTTTGTTATTATTATGTTCTGATATCATCGCTGCTAATGGGGTTGCAGCAGTTCACAGCTCCGATGGACCAGACGATGACATCAGGGAAGGCCTCCATGATAGAGACAGTAATGTCTGCTAGACATAGTCTCTGCTAGATGAGCATTTGCATCCTACTGTGTCTGTTTTTCATTTGTTTGTATGTTTGTTTATGTATTTATTTGATAGCCATGACTTTTGTTCATACCCAGTTGTTGGTAGGTCTGGTGTAGATCTAGGGGGATGGCAAGGAGATTGGGGATGGTGCAGAATATTTGAATGAAGCTGAAGGCAGTTGAGATCCTTCTAGGCTAGCCTTGGGGCATTTTTTCAAAGGATGGGACCAGTCAGGCTGTTCAGGGATTTGTTGATTTTGACATTGTTTGGCAACCCGGTGTTTTTACTGGCCGTGGGAGCTGGACTTGTAGGAACATGATCAGCAGGATACAGTCTTGGAAATGCCAGGAAATACATGAGAAACTGCAAGGCACCTTCTCATGTGTCTGGAGGAGTTGTCTTGGAGGAGATGCACAGTGAACTTTGATGTACGTCATATTCTTACAGTATTGTAAGTAGTGGGACTGTAAATAAGGATATTGACTTTTTTTTGAATGTGCATTTGAGTTTTTACAGAAGTATTTATAGAACTTACCTTGAGACATTTTTATAATATTTTTACAATACATACCTTTTGGAGGATTGGTGTACAGTTATCTAATGGAAATTGTTTGGCAGTGGAAAAATATTTCTACTGTTTGAATTATTAATACATTTTAAATATGAACAAATATTTGCAAATCCTGAAAGCTATGAACACCAACAGTAATGTACTGTGTATTTGGATTAAAATAACCACGAAAGGGCGCCCCTTTGTGGCCACATGGTTCATAGCTTTTTAGGTTCTGTGCATGAAGAAAGCCTTATTCCGTGTAGAATCTCTTCATGTGCACATAAGATATCAATCTCACACGTCAGCTTGTCTCGCACATGACTGCTCGTCACAGTAGTTACAGAGTAATCGAGGTGCTGTTCTTTATATTTGACATAAACGGTAACAATACTTATTGCTAACAGATCGGGAGCAATGATCTCATTTCCACCGTGAGGGTCCTTTTGGATCATGCTAAGCAGGTCAGACCAGACCTTTTTCTAAAGCCACTGACTTCAGATCCCTAGATGTTCCCGAACCCTGGAGCGTCTTGTACTCGCCATCTCTCCTTTCGGTCATTACCCACAGCCCCTGACCACAGGTAAGTTCGAGGACATCGAACTACTGGGAAAAGTGAGTCTAGTCTTACAACTTAATTTCCTTTTCACCACTGCA
Organism: Brienomyrus brachyistius; assembly: GCF_023856365.1. NCBI lineage: Eukaryota > Metazoa > Chordata > Actinopteri > Osteoglossiformes > Mormyridae > Brienomyrus > Brienomyrus brachyistius. The sequence continues at coordinate 13,823,385 of NC_064547.1, read as the reverse complement.
GACCTCAAGTGCTCTCAACTGCAACCACCAATCTGCCTGTCAGTCACTCTCCTCAAACTAAGGCATGAATCTCTCCATAAACTGAAAGCAGTACTTTGTTATTTACCAAGATACTACCATGTGAATGGCAATTATTATTACTGATAATATAGTATGTGGAATATGCATTCAATTCAATACATTCCTTTGGAATCTTTGTCTTGCCCAGGTCTTGAATTAAAATATCCAGATGTATTCAATTAACTGTACAGCAAAATTGTGAATGCTGTACAACAGGCCTGTCAAATGAAAATGGAAACCATGGAACAAGGCTGTATTCTGTAGTGGAGAAAAATGGCTTTTATAGCTTACTTTGTTTACTGGCTGTTTTGTTAGTTGACAACGCAATTCTTCTCAGAGCAGAGGGGTTCGATAATGCCAATGATGAAACTCTGTGCCGCATTGTGAGTCTGCAAATCTCATTTTTATTGTTTATCAAAAGTAACCCAAAATTTCTACAGCAAGTGTACAAAACAACCTATAATGTATTCTGGTGATTGTATTTCCAAGTACAGCTCTGGAAAAAATTAAGAGATCACAGCAACATTTTCTGTTTCTCTTGTTTGTATGTGTATACGCGTACATGTTTATTTTTCTGCAAACCAGCCAGGCTCTTCCCTGTTTCTCATTAATGAAGGGCTTCTTCCTTGCTTTATGGGACTTCAGGCTTCTACAAGCAGACCTGTTACAAACTGTCCTAGCAGTGCACTTCACATCTGCACTTAATGTTTCCTGTTCCTTTTGAAGGTCACTTGATGTCATCCTATGATTCATGACAAACTGTTGGATAAATTGACTGTCATCTCTGGCATTAGAAAGACACTTCTGCACTTTACCTGGCTGGTTTCTGATCGTTCCCAGTGTCTCCTGCTTCACATTGTTCTTGTGTACTGCTGTCTTACAAATATTGAACCTGGAAGCAACCTGCTGCTCAGTGTAGCCTTCTGCCAGCAGAACCAGGATTAAACCAGGCTTCAAAAATGCAGATTTTTAGAAAATATGAGGTGGTCTCAATTTTTTTCCTGAGCTGTATATTATCTCAAGGCAATTTAGTTTTATGAAGTGACCCACATTATAATGTTTGTCAGAAGTAAGAAAAAAACCAAATATCGCTAATATTTTGTGTCTGTCTGTGCTTTCTGTTACTGGTGGTGTGCAATCGGTTCCACATGGCCATATTTCATATTTCAGGAATTATTAAATATAACTTGATTGAAATATATCAGTCATTCAACAGCTCATTAACAACTTTTACTTCAAGCTGATTTTAATTTGTACCCTGATTGCTCCACCACCCTCTGGAAAGTGTGAGGAACATACTTCGTAAGGAGATTGCCTTCTGCAGAGAGCTTGTTATGAGAAATCATACTTTATTGTTATTTGGCCCATACATCCTCTCAAATCAGTCTTTAAAGGGAGAGTGTTCGATGATCCAGCAGGCTACAGCACGCTAACATGCTAATTATACCGCTCCCATTATGAATAACCAGTCTGACCCATTGTGCGGACGTCACTCTGGAGCAAAACCTGGCAAAAGCTGGCTGACACAAATTACGTGTGTAATCAGGGGCGTCTTTAGGGCTGTTTTAAGGTGGCTGTAGTCCCACTAAAATGTTCTGTAGTCCCAGTCCCTGCCACATAACATATAAGCTAAACATGAAATTTACACAGGTTTTTCTTCCTGCATGTATTTTCAAAAAAGTGGGAAAATGAAATCTAACAAGCCTATTACAGCTTCCATAATAAGAATAAATAGCCCTGGCTGACCAGACGAAGCTAATAGAGAAAATAATTGCCCAGGCCTGCTCTAGGGAATGTAGAGTAGGGCTGGGAAGTATCTGAGTAGATCAAACAAAGGTCTCAGGTTGTGTTTTTGAGTTAAAAATACATGTATCGAGTCCCTTTTTGACATTGTGAAAGTATAAAAATCGGTTCATGTGCAACTGTTTTAAAAAAGATTCTGCCAGATCTTAAAACAAAGGCTGGCATTAAAATATTTGTGTTAAAACATTTGCGTTTTGGCACCGAAAATTGTTTCCAGTTAGGCTAGCGATGCATAAACAGTAAAGAGTGTTTATTCAGTTTGTGAAAACTGAGCTTTGCAGATGGACATACAGATAAAAAGCACAATGAAATACAATGCAGCGCAGTAGCAATTTTGAACAATTCAAACATGCAAGTTGTGATCATTTCAGGCACAGCCCTGCAAATTCTCTATAAAATAATGTACATATGAGCAGTTTTTTAATATCGTGCTGCCAGTTTAATGTTGTTTTATTACATTTATTGCACCCACACACTAAAACAATGACAGGCAATAAACAGATATTACCTACATAATGTATTCTTAATGTATTTAATAGCTGCAAAGGTAAACAATGGGGACATAAGTTCCTTCTGGTAAACACAATCCCCTCTGAAAACAGGTAGGCTTTTATATTGATCTCATAATTTTACAGCTTCAAGACAGATCTTGCTAATGTTCACCAAGTCCTATTAGAACATGAACAATGAAATACATTATTTTGACATTATTTAACTGAAAAAAAGTCATGGGATTCTAATTCTCTTGTGGGATTACGAGAGCATGGGGTGTCTAGAGATGACTGGAAAGGGGTGTGTGGTGCTCCTGATGTCTTTGGAAGAGGATGAAGGTCCAGGTCTTTAGAGTCCTGGTGCTCTTTGTCTTGCTGTATGGCTGTGAGACATGGATGCTATCCGGTGACCTGAGACAAACACTGAGTTCCATCGGCACTGTGTCTCTACTTTAGTACCACTGGCTTGACTTTGTGTCGAACAAATGATCTGCATTGTGAGAGATCACAAAGTCAGTTACAGCACTGTGGTCATGTGGTTCGATTCCCTGAGGGTGATCCAACTCGCAACATCCTCATTGCTGAGGAACCGAGCGGCAGGACCAGGCCAAGGGGAAGCTCATGTAACACCTGGCAGTGGCAGATAAACAGCAATGTCCAGAGGGTGGGACTGGGCCGTGTGATATCAAGGTGTATCGTCATGTGGTGTGTGCGGCACCAGTGCATGCTCCCAGACCTGACCTGACATTTGATTGCCTATGCTTTTCTACAAAATGAAATATGTATTTGAATATGTATAATAATACTGAGATGGGCTGGCCCCCCATCCTGGGTTGTTCCCCGCCTTATGCCCATTGCTTCCAGGATTGGCTCCAGACCCCCCGAAACCTAGAAGGATAAGCGGTTTGGAAAATGGATGGATGGATGGATGAATGGATGGATGTATAATAATACTGATTAACCTAAAATTATTAGTTTTAATATATATATTGTGTGTGTGTGTGTGTGTGCGGGGGGGGTAAAACATTTAGCCAGGTGAGATGGGCAGTGAGATGGAGGTTGATTAGAGTGATACTCCTGCCTTACCTTTATGCATTTATTTATAGTATGCAAATAAAATGTGCATGACAAAATGGTTTTCTTCACGGTAATCACCAGAATTTCAGATAAGAGGCATAGTCAGGTTGAAGATGTCCTGATGCAGCGTAACTTTGGAAATTGGTGCCTCTCGATATGGTAGCGGGGAACGGCATGTTTTCAGATCAGCTCAGGAGGAGAAAAGCTGTTTGCTTGGGGGGGGGCTGAAGACATTTTCTGAAGCTGTGGGAAACCTGACGGGGGGGCTTTAGAGTGGACAGGCAGGTACGACTTTACTTGGAAATGGAAGAAGCAACAACTTTGTTTTTTCTCCCACATAGATGTAAAATCCAAGAATGGGTGGAGCCTAATGGAGGTAGCACTGTACATGGTGGGGGAGGTATGGCAGTTTGCAGCAGGGAACTTACACGCACACATCTACAGACACAGGCAATTTAGTGTCTCCAGAATGGGGAGAACATGCAAACTTCGCGCTACTTGCAAACTCAGCGTTACACGCTACATGTAAACTCAGCGCTACACGCTACATGCAAACTCAGCGTTACACGCTACATGTAAACTCAGCGCTACACGCTACATGCAAACTCAGCACTACACGCTACATGCAAACTCAGCGTTACACGCTACATGCAAACTCAGCGCTACACGCTACATGCAAACTCAGCGCTACACGCTACATGCAAACTCAGCGTTACACGCTACGCGCAAACTCAGCACTACATGCAAACACAGCGCTATATGCAACACGCAAACACAGCGCTACACGCAAGCACAGTGGTACACGCAACATGCAAACACAGCGCTATCCCCTGAGCTACCCACACTAATCATGAAGCTGCTTAGAAGCTGTAATGAGAAACAATAAATAGATACACAAATATATCTCCCTTAACAACATATCTCTTTTAATGTAATTATGAAAACAAGAAGCACTGCATTGCACTTGGTAGTATATGTTCTTTTGTTACCCAAGTTTAAACTTTCTAAATATTTTTGCAGTTTGCAGATGCTTCATTATTTTCCACTTGGTAAATACCATAACTGTAAACAGAGGTATTATCTGATTATAAATACTCTCGTGCTCCTTGTGTGAAATTAAACTGCTCTTCATTTTCACCTATAGTATCACCATATTCCATTTATCAAGATATTCTATTTGTGCGAAAATAAACGCAAGGTTCAGTTTGTTTACATTACTTTTACTTGGTTGCTCTGTGTGTACTGTCTTTGTACCTTGTCTGTTCCGTACTACATGTATGTTTAACTGTGCATGTATGTTTATGTGTTCTTGCTGCTCTATGGCCTGAATTTCCCCCTGGGATCTATACAATCCATCTAGTTTGACCACCAGAGACCATCAAGCAAAACATTCTAGATCCTTATGGCCTCTGTATGGCTCATAAATAGATGCACTGGACGATGACCCATACCGGATTTTCACAGATACGGTGTAAAGATTAGTAAAGGCCCCGTTTCTGAATTTCCTGGTCTACTTCATTCATCGCTGACTCCCTGCATGCGCAATATGCATCTCTACAGATGGCCAAGGATGAGCGTGATAATTAATCCATTGGTGTGTGGAGTGTTTGAGTCGCAAGGGGCTGTGAGAGAGCAAAAATGTCCCTGAGGGCCAGATTGGGAAACACTGGGTTAAGGAAAATGGGCAGAGTGATTAACACTGCATATGTTAAAGAGAACCTGTTTAATTTATCATTAAAATTGTGGATCGCCTTCATTTTGAAAGCGTTAGCAAGACTAAAAGACACAATGTATGTTTTATTGGAGATAATGTTTTTGAAAACAACATTCTTAAACTGCCTTTTTCACAAATTCTGATTTGGTTCATTATATTATATTTTATAGCTGTATGACTACAGGTCAAATGCTTGACGATGATTGTTTAAAATGTCTCTGTTCACTATAGCAACATTCCTAATGATGTTTGGGAGATAAATATTTTATATTGTATGTAAGTAGAATCTTCTGCTGTCTTAACAAAATTCTGTGCTACCCTCCAAGATTGTAATTAATGAAATGCATAAAAATTGACATTTTGTTATACCAAGCCCCTCTTGAATTTTGTACTCTCCAAGGATGCACCTTTTGTACACAGCTGTAAATCTACTGCTATAGATAAGCCTTTCAGATAGAATCAAAATTCTTAATATAAACTATAAAACCAATTCAGGTTGGTTTTACAGGCGATGGGTCTTGCTTGAGGTAGAAATGTTAATGATGCATTTAGTAACTTACTCTCGTTAGAACGTTTTTGGACCAATTCACTATTCATCACTGCTAGGAGAGGGAAAACGACAGCTATTCGGTGAGCAGAAATGACAGCTTTCAGAGTGGGATTTTAATAAGGTACTATTATTTACTGCTTAATAATGTTGTAGAAATGGGGGGAGGAGGGAGTGGTAAGAATAAAATCCAGAAAGGCTTTAAAACAAATTGCATGTGTTCTAACAAAAATTGTGGCCACTGAAAGCTTGCTGTTGTTACTGTTTCTGCTGAAATGTAAGTGTGAATTTAATTTAGTTACAGACATAGTCACATAGCTTTGCACACGCAATAACCGTTTGCTAGCTAAGGCTGCAGAAAATGGAGCATGAAATAAAACCTTTCGGTTTTCTTTTGGTGGGGGATTGATTCAGCTGTAGAGAGACTGACACAAAAACTTGGCCTCAACACTTCCATTTAATCATGTTGCCCCCCCCCCCCCCCCAAATCCATGGCTGGCCAAAGATCTTCATTTCAAGACCCACTTTTCCAGCAGACTGACTGGACAATAACCATCAGTTAGTAGGAGCAGATTGAATACACCAAAGTTAGACAAATGATGCGGCACACTCTCTCTAAAAGTGTGTCTGTACCGAAACCTGCTTGTAATTAATTTTATTTAATCATACCTACAGTACTGAGTTGTGCGTGTGCTGTTTTGCAGTCATGGAGGTACCCTGACTACACAGCTTGTAAGTGCATTGGCCTTTAATTTATGGCATAATCGAGAGCTCGGTAACACCATTTCTCCAAACATACCTCCTCTGTGTCCAGCACAAACCTGTGGCATGAAATATGACCTGTTGTTGTTTTTGTTGAGTAAAATCCAAATTGGTTTCTTCAAGCCTGCCTGCATTTTATCTTTTAGCTCCTTAAAAAAAATCACACAGGGTAAGTTCTTACTATGCAAGTCTTACATATGGAGAGAAAGGATACATCTCCGTAGTTCTCCCTCGACAGCCTTTAGCGGTTCGCTGTGATGAATTCGCTTTCAGGTCTGTTACAGGGGATAAGCCTATAACTTCAGATCCAAATTGCCAGAAGCTACAGTGTCATAAAACCTCGATTAAACAGCAGCTAATGAATTATTTGCCTTCTCTCCGAGGAATGTTCTGTCAATTGGCGATTGTAAAGGTTTTTGAGTAAACACAAATCACTGACTCCTTAATACCAGCCGATTTAAATTTCATCACATAAGACCTCCGACTAACAGCCAAGTAATGAATCTTTAGAGATCTCTGCAAACTGAGGGATAATATGTAGCTTGTTGGCTTTAGGAAACGGCTGTAGAAAGGTCAATTTTCCGGGCGCAGATGTGTAATCTGACTATTGCTAATTGTATGCCCTGGTCCAGACCTTATACCTACTAACCCTCTTTACAGAGAAGGAACAGGGACACAAAATGGTAAACGGTATAAATGTGTTTGGCAGTGAAGTTCCTTAAATGTTATACGTTAAATGTTATTCTTTGCATTTACTATTACTTTACAGCAATAGCCATGGAAGCAATAAAAGGTTATATTTAGTAAAACATACCAAATGCATGTTGTAAGTTTTTAATGATTTTCCTCAATTTTTAAAACGAATTAAGTTTTTTTAAGTTTTTAAAGCATACATTAGTGGCCAAAATTGTGGAAACACCTAGCATTTTTCGCATTACGTTTTAAAAATTACTACACAAAAGTTGGCAGCAATGTTTATAAACAGTCAAAGAATGTCAGAAATATCATATATTGGATGATTAACTAAGTAACTGTAGTGACTGGTATATTTTACCAGGAAAAAGATACACAAGAATAAGAATAAGATATAAAATATAAAGGTGCTAAGACTTGTAACCTTCTGAAAGACCCATCTATCACAGGGGATCTGGGCGGGGGGACGGAGTTGTGTGCAACATAAATTAGTATATTGCACAGGACAGTGCTTAGTCTTTATGTTTGAGACTGGGGCCTTCATGAAAAATTTAAAATCTAACCCGGCAAATTTAAAAGACATTTTCACAAAATACAAATTTATACAATTTGCAATAAAATTTATTGTCGATACACTTTTGAAAAAAAAAACAGCAAAACACTGTAGTCAGGTCAGAACGTCTGTCTGTCTGCATATTATTTGCGAAATGCAATGGCTATATTAAATCTAACTTTACATTATTTACTTTTGGAATATTAAAAATTACCCCTGACCCTAATGTAATACACATATGTCATTAGCTAAGATTGATTGATTTATGCATGCACATATTTTGTACATTCTACTTACTGAAGTTAAGATCAATTCCAGAATTTTATTGCATACAATATAGCAGCCTCAAATTACTCAAGTTCTTCCACTGAAACTGATGGTACTTAGCATCAGTACCATTCACATTTCATGATAATTAACATTACATTTTGTTCTTTCATTCGTCCTTCATCTTCTTCATGGTGTCCACAAAAAAACTTTTATTTAAACTAAGAATATGTTTTTTTTCCTTGACCTTTAGCTATTTCCAGCACATGAATAACGTATTCATCCATCCATCCATCCATCCATCCATCCATCCATCCATCTTCCAAACCGCTTATCCTACTGGGCCGCGGGGGGTCCGGAGCCTATCCCAGAAGCAATGGGCATGAGGCAGTGAACAACCCAGGATGGGGGGCCAGGCCATGACAGACTGTATATCCACATTGTACATATATTTTATTTTATACTCTATCTTCCATCTTTTTTATTTTATAACGTGTAGCACTGTTGGGATAGTACAATGAGAAAAAGATTCTGTTTCAAAGATTTTGCAGTTACAGAAATCCCGGTGACTTGGGAAATGGCACCACAAAAGATAAAGGGATTTATACAAGGGTGGTCTGTGGCTCACAGCTCATGACTCAGCCAGTGATTGGATGGTTGCTGGTTCGAACCCCTAACCCTCATCGTTTCAGGAACTGACTGACCCTGCTTTCTTAATTGTCGCTTTGGTAAAAGCATTTGCTAGATGAATGGAATAGATGTCTGTGACAAACTGCAGGCCTGCTGTGCCTTTGCTTTTCAGGAGCTCACAAAGAAAAGGGATGCAGGTGCAGGAATACAGTTTGCCCTGTTGGCTCTGATTTAAAAAAGCAGAAAAACTAGCTACCCATTTGCTGGGGAAAGGAAACTAAAGAACTAAAAAGCTGCACGACAGGTGGTGTGCCCAGAACATTCTGCAATATGGTCGTACACATCAGTTTTCCATCTAAAGTTTACTGCAGAACCGAAGCACTCGCCCATAGAAATATATGCAGAAAAAGACAGGCACTATTAATCAAGACGGAGGAGGATGGTCACCTGACTCGCATCCTTTGATGGATGCCCTCCCCCCTCACAAATTAGTTATGTTTTAGAATTTTTAGTATGTCGCAAATGAATGGTACTTTATCACAGAATCCCTGGAAGGATTGTACCAGCTGTCATCCAAATGAAATCCCCCCCCTGCCTTTTTGGAACAAAATAGCTTAAAGGAGGGGATGGAGGTGGTGTATAGAATCAGACAGGAACCATGAGGTATGTGCATGTGCTTTTCCAAATTGTCCTTTAATAGCTGAGGTTTAAAATTTCCCCTCTCAAACCAGAAACTGAAATATGGTCCAAAGAGATAGCAAATGAAATGACCTGTTCTCGCTTCTCTCATAAATACATTTCGTTAGAAAAAAACCCATTTAAGCCATTTTACCCTTTCAAAACGTGTAATAATTCATGCTACATTATTCGTAGTTACCCTCTGTAGCTAGTTTATTGGATACACCTGCTTGTTAACGTACACAGCCTGCTTCTCCAAAAACTGAATTATATGTCTGCATCTGAATACAAGTCGCAAACATACAGGGTCGAGTGGTTCTTTTGCTGTTTGGCTAAGCGCTAGAATGGCTAAGATGTGTGATTTAAGTGATTTTGAATGTGGTGTGATTGTCGGTGCCAGACGTGGTGGATCTGTACCTTCCTGGGATTTTCACAAACTGCGTTGTGTAGATTTTGTGTCTAACAGTGTGATGAACAATAAATATTGTCAGGGCCAGGCTGAAAATGCCTTATTAATGAGAGAAATAAGAGGAGAATGACCAGACTTGTTAAAGCTGTCAGGAAGGCTACAAGTACAAAATTAACTAAATTAACAGGGTGTGCAGGGAGAGGTATCTCTAAAGGCAGAGCTCCTCAACAGCCCTTAAAATGGTTATGGAGACAAAAGGGGTACTACCTGGTGCTACATAAGGATACCACTTCAGTGTATATTCGTAGATATAATGCAGTGTTTCCCAATGCAGTCCCTGAGGACCCACAGATGGTGTACGTTTTTGGCTGGGAAGGAGCGAAAATGTGTATTGTCTAGCAGGGAGCTGGGAGGGAGCAAAAACAGGGACCGACTGTGGGTCCCTGAGGACCGGATCAGGAAAGACTGATATGTCATTAAACTCAAATAAAATAACAGAGGCTGAAGGTTCAGCACCAAATACATTGACTTTCCCTATTCATATGATTCTATGTGTTTTGAGGAATATATTTTTAAAGAGGATATGATATAATTTATTTAGTAACACTTTAATTGCATTTTCATAATGCCTTCATACAACATTCATAAGCATAATGTCAATATACCTTAACAGTATAACATACCTTAACAGGTTTAATATACATTAATAACAAATATTATATGATGTGAGGGATATGAGACACTGGATGTTCTATGAATGCATTATGAAGGTGCAGTTGATGTAAAGTGTTACCACTTATTAATTCCCTAAAAACGTTAAAATTCCGCAAAAAATTTCACTTGCAGGCAAGGTTTACCTGAGCTTCCTCGTGGTGTGACAAGTAAGAAAAAGAGTGTGAAATAAATTCACTTGTTCTGTAATTTAAATGCACAAAGCATAAAGCCTCAATAACCGTTCCATTGCCTCTGCTCCCTCTCCCTCTACACATACTGCACACACAAACATAAAACAAACTTACTTTAAACCATTAAAATGTAACTGTTGCTGTCCCCCCACCACCACACCCATCCCCAAAAATATTCACAGACATACATTACTAATTATAATCCATATATGACCTACATGCGCTCATAGCCGTTTCGATAATCTTGAGGAGAATAAACTAAGCAGGCCCTTATGATTACTTTACTCTTTGGAGACTCTAAGGCTTAATACTTAACGAATCCAAGGGATTTAATTGGGAACATATTTGAAACCGAACAAAGGGAAATTAGTGTTTCCTAGTAGTTTAATTGAGGCACAGAGACAATAGAATCAAACATTTTCGATTATTCTTGGTTTGCATTGATTTTGTCTTTGCGTGCAGTTGGTTATAATACGTAACGGGAGCGCTGTCCTGTGAATCTAACAAAACAGGAGAAGTGGAGCTTGATGACTTGCAAGTACTTTTTGAAGAATCTTACGAAGTGAGGGATTGAATTCAAATACTTTGACACGATTACGAGACTGATTAAAAGGAAGCGTCTACATTTTTATGCTCATTATCATTACTCTGTACTTTTAAGGACCTGTGTAAGGATCACTTGGCCAGCTTGTGCACAGATTTGGTTTTGTTTTACAGTAATGTTTTTACATTATTAACAGGGTAAGGAAGGAAATGCTACTGAAACTCATTGTCGTGCCAAACGGGGGCGGAGCGGGAACAGAGGATCAGAAGTCCAGGGAGTTGCGGAAATGAGGGCCTTATTGTCGGATACATCCACGAAAAAAGACAGAACCAAGAACTGACGTCAATGACTAGACTGGGAAAAACATACCTAATGCAGACTTAAATATATAAGACTAATGACTACAACAAGAAACAGCTGATCACATGGGAATTCCACACGGGGTTAATGAGGGGGCGTGGCACACGGAAGGAGCGGACACTCATATCTGGAAGAGGATAGCATGTTTTTTGATTAAAAAGTTTGCATTATCCATTATATTTTCAGAAAGCATTAATACTGCCCTTATTGATGGCTCTTAGTGTCATTTGATTGCGTAGTGCCTTAAGATTATTGCTATGATTGAAATTCACAATTTAGCTCTTGCTCTGATACTATTTAGACTAGTAAATGGGCATTGACTGGAAATTAAGGGTAGCTGCACTTATGCCTAGTTGAGTCCTTGACAGCTATGTGCTTCTTATGCATTATTTTCCTCGCTTATATGTCTTTTTGGATAAAGGCATCTGCTAAATACATGTAAATAATGCCCAAATGGCACTGCACCTGACCCCCACAATCTCTCAAGCACCATCCCCAGACCTGGATCGAGGGGTAGGTGTTACTAAGCTTACTCTGGGCCTGATAATACTGTGGGTCTTCCTGTCGACAGTTTTGCCAGCACTCTGGAGGTCCGTGGCAGTGATGCGGGGGTTAAGTTGTAAGCCACGGCTCGCGGTTAACCAGCCAGCTGACGTCTCAGTTCTCACCTATGGCCGTGAGCTGTGGGTAATGAGCGAAGGAACAGGGATATAAGTGCAGGCGGCTGAAATGAGATTTCTCCATAGGGTTGCTGAACTCACTCTCCGTGACAGGGTGAGGAGTTTAGAGATCGGGGGCACTTCGAAATAGAACTGCTGTTCCTTTGGATTGAGAGGAGCCAGCTGTGGTGGTTCAAGCATCTAATATGGAAGTTATTTGGTCAGCTCTCCAGGGAGGTGTTTGGGGGCACGTCCCACTGAAGGGGGGGGGGATCCAGAGCTGAGCCAGATCAGGCTGAAGGGATTATATTTTCCCCTGGCTTGGCAATGTCTATGGAACCCCCAGAATAAGATGGAGCCTGTGGCCGTGAAAATGAGGTCTGTTCTGATGGACACAGGATGCTGCTACCATGACCCTTACCAGCAGAAGCAGAAAGACAGCATGAGGCTGATGCGTACCTCCAGCATAATACATAATGCCTATTCTTACTTTCTAATTATCTAAATAATCATCTTCCATTCACCAGGAATAGATCATATTTAGAAATGAATTGTAAAGCAAAACTTTGTTTGCATACTCTTAAATCATCAATGTCGCTAGCAGATGGTATAATCTCTGTACACATACTATCTTAAAGTATTGTGTTACGAGTATATAAGAGTATTAGTTGCAAAACCTCAGTTATATTGCCACAATAGAAATATATATGAATAAGCAATTAGTATTACTTGAAGACCACATTTTGAGGTTTGCCTAAAAGATTGTATTTTGCAAACTCAGGGTTATAAGTATTCAGGGATATGAAATTAAAAGAGGAATGAGTCGCCATGGCAGAATTTAGCCATGTAAGAGATGCTTTGTGTGTTTTTATTTTGATATCTGGGGCCTGTATCATGAAGCGAGATTTGGTCCTTAGCTAGATAACTTGTCTGATTTAAGGGACCCCAATTTAAATGAACTTTATCTCCGTTCATTTTCATTTAGCCCAGACTACCTGAAATTTGACAAGTTACCTTCATAACACAACAATCTAAGCACCCACATGGGAGGAAACGCTGGGGAAATTTCTGCTTGTTTTCAGTGTTGGTTATGTAAACGTCATTGAAATCACTCAAACTATGTGGTAAAACTTATGAAGGCTTTCAGAATGACATGCTTCTCCTTCACTCACCCAATGTGACATTGCTAATGCTAGTGTGTTTCTATTTGGAAGATCTCAAACACTGACGGACATCCTCTGTTATGTGGAAATTCTGAGTCTGCTTTGTCATTTTGTCTGAATTAATAAAACTGACCAGCCTTCCCATTTTCACGCTTGCGGCTTCCGCACTCATTAAGTTATTTTAGTAGGGTTTTCCTTTAATCATCCAATGTGACAATGTCGTTTTACAAAAGGAAGTTGACGGTTTTCACCTCATCACAAATGCAAACCCCAACAAGTGATGAGATATTCCCCACATTCCACTCAAACTCCCAAAGACCAGCAAATTCTTAATTATGCGCCTGATTAATTATGCATGTAATTATCCATAGCTTATCCGGAGGACCTGTCTCTACATATTTTTGCCTCATTATACTATGTGTAACTATACACCAGGTGTAATTATGTAAATAAATACCATGTCATAGATTGTGAAATTATAAGTAAGCGGGTTTCATGGGAGTCACTGTTGTATTTCACTATCGAAATCTCGCAAAGTGTCTAGAAATATCTGAAACTTGACTTTGTTGCCTCTGCTCATTTGCAAACATCCAAAAGAATCTTTATGACTGTTGGAAAGTTTGCCAAAAGAACGTAATGAGAATGCATTTTTCCTTAAGCTTTATATTCATTTATTCAATCCAACATTAGTGAGCAGGCATGTGAAGACAAGATTTTATATTCATTTCTTGCCTCACGGTGTAATATGACCTTCCTCGTGGCATTAGGGATTAGAAAATTTATTTCATTACTTAAAAAAGTTGTTTTATGACATTTATTCTCATTTATTCTGTACAATTTGATTCAGTCATAATGTTTGTTCCATAAAAAAACTTTGTCCTAAAAACAAATATGGTCAAATGCTGAAATATATCTAGCTCTCAAGTTCCTTCTCAAGTTTACACAAGAAATAGATAAATAGGAATATATATAGGGGGCGGCATGGTGGTGCAGTGGTTAGCACTGTCGCCTCACACCTCTGGGACCCGGGTTTGAGTCTCTGCCTGGGTCACATGTGTGTGGAGTTTGCATGTTCTCCCCATGTCGTCGTGGGGTTTCCTCCGGTTTCCCCCCACAGTCCAAAAACATGCTGAGGCTAATTGGAGTTGCTAGATTGCCCATAGGTGTGAATGTGCACGTGAATGGTGTGCGAGTGTGCCCTGTGATGGGCTGACATTCACTGGTTTGGAGTTGCTAAATTGCCCGTAGGTGTGCACGTGAGAGTGAATGGTGTGCGAGTGTGCCCTGTGATGGGCTGGCCCCCCATCCTGCCTCGTGCCCATTGCTTCCGGGATAGGCTCCGGACCACCTGCAACCCAGTAAGATAAGAAGTTTGGAAAATGGATGGATGGAATATGTAGAGTTTACCTAGGCAGTAACTCGCGACTACATGTGCTCATTAGTAGGAATTGCTAGTATATTTTTGGCTAATGTGTGTTTTTTGCAATAATAGACATTTTTTTTTCAAAATTATGGGAACAATGTAGCTGTATTTTTGCTAATATGCCAGAAATGAGGGAGCAGACAGGAATGGGCAGGGGGGCAGCTGAAAGTGTGACTAAAGAGTAAAGCTGAAGAATAGGTGGTACCTGCCAGGACCTAGAGGTTAGCGGGGAAGTTGGACGCCTCTCCTTCTGCAGCAGAATGGCGGAATTAACGACGACTGTTGTTCTTCCCTCGGTGTGACTTGGCCAATGGGTGTTACCATTTCGCCACACGGGGTTCAGGAGTGAAATCGGAGTCGTTAGGGACGGTCCCTTGAATATGACGGCGACATGCATTTTTTATATCACATCTGCCATAGCAGTGCCTCTTGAAAGTTTGGGGACATTATGCTCTGTGCTTGCGTGCGTCTCAGGATCAAAGGAAGCCACTTTGACTGAGTCAACGTTGAGCAGAACTTGTGTGCATCATTACATTCTCATTCACAAACACTAAGCAACGGTAAAGATTAGTAATGTGTGACATTACAACCTGAGGAGAATCACGCACACTGCACAAAGAGGCGGGGGAGTCATGTCCTGCTGTGTAGAAATGAGGCATGCTGGGTGGTGTCATTCGTTAGGACTTTGTTATATATAGTGAGTAACGCACATCGACATACAGCACACACTCTGATTTGATGGGAGGCACATTTTACAAAAAGCATTGACAAAGTGCCATGTGCTTTTTGCCGGCATGGTGAATTGAAAAAAATTTTAGCCTTGACTTCAAGAGCGGACATTATAAGGCTGATTGAAACAATAACAGCGTAGACAAAGAAAACACTACCCTTGCAATCAATGGTCGGTGGAATAAAACTGGCGAACTGGCTTGTTCATAGTGATGATAAATAGACGGCATGGAATACAATGAAAAAATAAGCACCACTTCAGCCCTGAAGAAGTTCAGGCATGTGAGAATCACAGCATGGAATGTCCACACAGCACTGGAAATGGGTCCCCAAAAAGACATTATTCATGAGGTCTATGAAATTCATTCATCAAGATCATTCACCAAGACATTCGTTATTTACCTTTTGTACATCAATACACAGGAAATCTTACTTGCAACATCCCCATCAATAACACGTTACCGAAGCAGACCATACAAATCAAGTATATATTTAATAATCAAATCTAAGTATAATGTGCAGTATTGCCCTGTCCAGCAAGGTGTACTATGCATTTATGAATAGAATTATTGCTCTTTATTGAATGAATGAATGGAAAATGGGTAAAAACACGTTCTTAAGTGGGTTGGTGACAGCCCTCACTACTTAATCATCCAAAAGTCTAGAAAAAAAACTTATTCCAATTACTGGTCTGTACTGAATGATCTTTTTTTCCTGCTTCTTTACAAGTGCCTGTTTTTAGCTTTGGGATTTTTCAGTAATTGCCCTCGGCTGTCCTCTTTGTCTGCTTCGGGGGCAGTTATACTGTAGCATGTCAGCTTCACACCTTTGCTTTCCAAAAGCTGTTCCCATGCTAGCATGGTGTTAAGTTGCAAAAACTGGTGACAGAATGAGTCAGACCTCATTAGGGGAGCAATGGATCTACTGATGAAGGCAAATCGAAGTGCAAAAATGTACATTTAAGTACAGCATAAGCACTGATTCTGGAGTTCAGTAATATACTTTGGGCAATTTGACCTACTTACTGTGGTGTTTTGTTCAGCAGTTGTGCACAGTGATGGCAAAACATGCAGGAATCCAGCAGAAAGCATGACGCGTGTGGAGGAGATGCTCCTGGAATTCCACATATTTTTTTTGGGATGCTCAGTTATCACATACAAAAAACACAGTCTAGTTTTTCTAACGCCCGTAGCATTGCTCACAAATATTCAGATTCTTTGTTGCATTGCACAAGCTTCAGGCTGGTGACCATAACGGACATACCCAACGTGTCGACGTCCCTCCCTCCCACTAGAGTGCAGTGCCATCTTAGTTTTCACCCTCGTCGTATGTGACGGGACACGAACATTCGTGGAAAACAAGATGGCTAACGCTAGTGCCTTATTATTTGCAGGAGCACAAACGCCGACCGGCATTCTCAACTGTGGCAATTCCGAGTCTCCTTTGTCATTTCATCTAAATTAATACCAATTCTTTTCCTCGGGCATATCTGACCAGCCTTTCCAAATTTCATGCTTGCGGTTTCAGCACTCATTAAGTTAAGTCTTAAGTGGGTTATGAAATACATGCTGTACATGGTAAATGGTATTTGTAACAACATGAAAAGTCCACAGCCAATCAGATCAGGCCATAAATATAAGAGACTGGACTGATTAGGTTGCATCTCAAATCATTCAGAAGGAACAGCCAAAATATTAAACTTAGCATTACAGGAATAAACCTTCAGGTGTTCTGAGTGCTGGTCATGTTGGTCTCTTGGATTATTAGCGAACACAGAGACAACAATGTCCACTCCAGCTCTCATTAAAGAGTTACTCCTGCCAAAACATACATCGAGGGGGGGGGTCTTTCATTTCATTCTGATACTCTTCCAAGTGCAGTCTGGTCATTGCTGTTTGTACAAATATGAGTCGTGTCATTTGCTAACTGTGGCAGACTCCCAGTAGCAGGACAAATTGGCACCATTCTGCCAAGGGAAGGAGGGAATAATTGACCAGGGCAGTTTGTCTTCCAGAAATGAATTGCGTTTCAGGCCCTAGTTCTTCAGTTTCAGCCCAAAACATATCTTGGCCACATTGGCTGCAGGAGCTGTCATGGTTAGGGAGATGACAAAATGTTCAGGCCTTGCATCTCAGTGTGAAGTCTGCTGGGAAGGGAACTTCGGTTAGATATCGTATTTTATTGCAGGGGAGTGGAACTTCTTAAATTACTTTTTTTCAAATGTCTAAAGTAAAAGTTTGCCAATAACCACAACAATGTATGAGACATGCATTTGCATAACATGTAATTACTTCTGTTGCAGTTAGGATGATGATATGAAATGACACGAATGATGATCAGTTTTGTCGTATATGACGTCAATATTTTAATCAGTAGTTTCTGATTTCTTCACTTGTACTGAAAGGTGAGTAAGCAAGTAAACATTTCTTCCCAAAACTATTTAAATGTGACTTCTAAAGATACTGGCAAAATCTTTGATTCAAACTGTTCCGGCTCAAAAATGTATCATATGCACAAGTCATCTTCTTTATTGAATAGTACAAAGTCTTGACTTTCTCATTTTTGTCTAAAATCATAAAAATGTTGCCTGTACTGTGAACGTCATGTTCCATTATTTATTATTGAAACAGTAAATGGCACAAAATGTGTACACTTAAGTGTCTATTAAGATTTTATAGCATTATATTGTGACAAAGCAAGGTGATTTATGTATTGATTTTTGGTAAGACTTAAGGCTAGAAAAATGATATGCTATTTTATTTTTTTAAATAATCATTTAAGCTTGTTTGGGAGCTTACATCAGGCCAATCCTGCAATATTCTTTTTGAAAACGATGTTATTATGAGTATTTGCAACATGAGAAAAACACAGACAGTTTGGATAAACCCTTAAAATGCTTGAATGTAACGAGATTCTCCTCTGTGATTACTGCCTGTTATAATTCTTGAATTGGTTTGTCATTGACCCTTTGCACAAGGGTGCACATCAGCAAACAAGCACAGCTGCACCTTCTGTAAAAATGTGGCATTATGATTCTAGATGAGTGATACCCCAGTTGTCAGCGCCAGTGAAGGAGAAGTCGACCTCTCCCAGCCGCCACATCCTTTAATTACCTCGAAAGCTTAAAATACAATGTCGAGTCTATTTTTGGGCACTGAAGCGACTCATTTCCATCCACAGAATAGCCAACTGTACCAGGAACAGGGACACCAAAAGAAAAGGCTACTCACTTCTCACATGTCATCAATAAGAAACATTTATTGTAATTATTTTCTTAAGTGCATGGGAGACAAGGGATTTTAGTTCAGGTACAAGCTTTTCACATAACGCTATTATTTCATTATGTATATAATAACAACAATTTTAAATTTGACAGTGCAGTAATAATAATATTTCTAACATATATGGATATTGCTGCTGTTTATTATGTTATAGATGCTTTTTATCTTCCATTTCCTTTCAGCTGGCAGAAAGCAGTAGTTTTACTTTTATATACTTTGTACTGACTGATAGCTTTACAAAACATTTACATTACAACCAGTGCCATGTATCAGCACAGGGTTTGCTGTCCCTGTAACCCATCCGTTGTATATTCTTTGATTTTTCCTAAACAATTATTTGGGCCAGGCTTACAGTCTTTTAGTGGCTCAGTGGCACTGATGGGTGCAAATAATACCCACCGTGGTAAACCATGGTATTTCTCACTTACGCAGCCATGGATTTGTATCGAAGCACCGGTGCATTTCAGTCGGGCAGTGAGTGGCTCAGCAGGCTAAGTCTCAGTGCCTGTGATTAGACGATCACTGGTTTGAGCTCTGGCATTGACAGAGCAGTCTCTTGTCTGTGGACGCTTGAGCGAGGCCCTTTCCCTCCAGCCCCAGCAGCGCTGCACGTTAGCTAACCCTGTGCTGTGGCCCTCAATCTAGGGAGAGAAAGATGGGGTCAGCAAAGAGAAGCATTCCAATGTGCAAATGGCAAATTAAGCATGTTTGTTAAAATATGCAAGTTTACAGGTGTACTCTAGTAATTAAATGTAAAAATACTTGAATGTAACAGCAATGCATACTGTGTCCTGGGTTACATAATTGGAAATTTCTTCAGTACGATGCCCAATAATAATGGCATTTTAGGAGAAATAGCCCTGGTAATATGAAGCACAAATGTGCTAGTAGAATTTTTATTTGACTTCCCCAGCTTTTCCTAATGTAATACCTCTGCCCTGGTGTGAAATGTTTCACATACATTTTTTAAAGCCATTTTTTCCTTCAGCTCCCACAAGGGCATCAAATTAGGTTTCTCATACACTGCAAACTATCAGAAATCATAAAAATATTGTTAATTGTGTTACTTTGATGGTTAAATAAAAGCTGCCAAATTCCAAAGAAGGGGCTCTTGTTTATGTTATAAAGCAAAAAAGCACTTACGACATTAGAGAGATTGGCATCATTAAATCTGGGAATAATCGCAAAAATAAATAAATAAATAAATAAATAATACTATTTAACAGTGTAGGCCAGGGGTTTCCAACTCGGGTCCCGGCGAGCTACTATCTAGTAGGTTTTCCATCCTACTGCACCTGGCTTCTGATGAACCACACCTGTTCTCAGGTAAACAGGAACAGATCTGGCTAATCAGAAGCAGCCAGGTAGGATAAGAAACCTACTGGATAATAGGTCTCCAGGACCGGAGTTGGAGACATCTGGTATAGGATATAGTAGGCTCTGGGTGCATAGTATATGTGCACAGCTTGTTAATTAAAAGCATGTGGATTTGTTTGAGGATATGTTTAAGTGTTGTTCTTTTTTAAAATAAACATTACAAAAGACTAAGCCTGATTTACTGTTTCTGAAGTAATTACCCTGCAGGCTTTTTCATTTTCAATAAATGTTTAAACAATGCAAATATGATGATGTCTCAGGAATTTGTGTTCAATGACTGCGATCACTGATACTCGTTAGCAATGAAGAACTTTTATGCAACCTAATTACTGTGATGGTCCAAGACAATTATTGTGCAGTTTCTTTTTAGAAACAACATACCTCTGTAATTGATCATAAAACAACTTTTTCACGTTAAAGCAATTTAAAGCCACTCACCAAAAATAATGTTATAATTACACATTATGGCCGTTTGAAAACATTTTTCCTAGCTATTCATAGGAGTGTTCATAAGTATGCAGAAAGCAATTAACTAATTAATGTTAATATGCATATTCTCAAAACATGCTATATAATAATAACCTTTAAGCACAACAGAAGCGTACAGGCACTCAAAAACAATACACTGAACCACTGACAGATTTGTCTGTGTTGCAAGGGCACTTGATCTTTTGCCAACATAGAGATTTGGTTGCATTGAATAAAGAGCTCTTCAAATTGGATGCTAAATATGGTTGGAGCCTGCAGTTAATCTGAACCCAAAACAAATGCAAGATGATATACTGCTGTAGACAAGCAGTTAGAATGCATTTAACAAGCCAGCTAAAATACTTCAAGTATCTTAAAGTACTGACTTTAATTTAATTGATCCAGCAACATTAGATACTAGTCCTAATGGTCTGATGACAATTCTCAGTTTTGCTGGAGTTTGATGATTTTATTATTAAAACCATTTGGGTGAGGAATCTGATCCTTCAGCTCCTGATCCCGAGTGATTTTGTGGATTTGATTAATTATTGTATTTTTTCCACCTGATAAATGTTCATTTTATACATTACATTTCTTTGTGTATTTTTAAGTGACATAAGTTTTAATATTAAATGTTGTAAAACATTCTAAAATATTTTGCTTTAAGTTTCGCTTTATTCGATGATATTCATGTGGTTATTTAAATGATCAATAATAATTCATAAGATTCTATATTTTTGTTTAAAGTTTTAATAGTATTTTCCAACTTTCGTAACATAAAAGCATGACAAATATTGTAAACATGCTAGATACTGAGGACCTTATACATTTTTATATTTAATGTCTATAAGTAAAAATGTTGAAACAATCTAAAGACTGCACCCCCACTTGTCACGCCCGGCTCGTCCGCTCCTCGTGTGTGCCACGCCCCCTGATTATCCACGTGTGCTTCCCCGATCGTACCCAGCTGTGTCTGATTATTTTCGCCCAGTCTTGTCTATTTGAGTCCACGTCTTGCCCTGGTTTTGGTCCGTCATTGATGTTAGTCGATGTTAAATGTTTCCTCGTTGCTCTTTCCCTGGTCTCCCTAATAAATCCCCAGCATTCCCTGTCTTCTGCCTGCCTGCCTCATCCTTCCCTGCATCCTTCCTGCCCGCCTACCCGTCCGCGACCCGCAATCCTGACACCACTATGTTCTGTTAGGATTAGGTTAGCATATAAGTGAGGCTTAGGTGAATCTTTAGGGTAACAGATTAGTACTTCAAGAACTCGAGGAACCATCTGAAAATCATTTTTACAGAGATTGGATTAGGAATGTTATATGTTGCTTTTGCTATTAGAGCAATATCTTTTTATGGTGAGATGACCACACATTATTAAATTCTACTGGCTGTATCATTTTCGAGGTACAACTGGGAGCCCCTAGTGGCAGATAAAAATTATCTTTGTTTTACCAGAGGAGGGAGGAAATTTGTCTAATATTTACTCACTTGCTAGCCATGCGTGACTTTAGGGGGTCAGGTGCCTGCAAGTACTCAGCTGCTAGTAGGGAAGACCACTTCACAGCTTTCCTAGAAGGAGCGGTTTGTTTTGTGGGTGTAAGACAGGGAACAACCCAGGATGGGGTGCCAATCCCTCACAGGGCACACTCACACACCATTCATTCACACAGGCACACCTACGGGCAATTTGGTAACTCCAATTAACCTCAATATGGTTCAGCACTGGGGGGGACTGGAGTGTAGAGCCATGGCAGAGATTCAAACCCTGGTCCCAGAGGTATGAGGTGACAGTGCTAACTACATGTGTCACTCCCCCCTCCAAATATTCTGTGCTTACATTTTACATTTCTGAACACAGGCACACCATCATCCTTACCTGCTGAGCCACACACCCCCCTCATGCTACCCCCACTATGCTGTACTTTGGGGACTTAGCCTAAAGTAATCCTTAAACTAAGCCTTAAATAAACTCCCTGTATCAAGGTTACTTTTCTCTATTTTTTTGGGAGGGGGGGAGAGAGATACCTGCATCAAAGTTCCTGTTTATTGAAAATCAAACTAAAAGCCTTGATAAGCATCATGCCTGACTTCACATCTTGTGATTGGGTGCAGAGTGTCGGACAGGATGTTAGTGTCTTGGAAACAATAAAAAGCTACAGCTTAGTCCATATATCCATGTTTGTACAATTGCCACAAGGAAAAAGAGGTTTTCCTCCACTCGCATGCTAATTAAGTAATTTGCGGCATGCGGCTTCTGCATAATTAATGTAAGTAAATCACCCACTAACATTACATCTGCTAAATTTCCATAGTAAAACTGCCCCTAGGTACAGCTGAGTCATACCGCAAAATTGGCTGTGTTAATTTAACACTTCAGGATCCAGTAAAATCCCTGAGTGTTAAATACTACAAATTGTATTGGGTAGGAAAAAAACTACTTTTTGCATAGTCACAAATATATTCTTTTCTTTTAAAATAAAAAAATACAAATGAATACAACGTTCAGTCAGGGTCAGTGTCTGTCCGAGCTTTCCCCTTTTAGCCAGTAGGTGTCGCTGATCATCCTGCTTCCCCTCTCTCTGTGTTGTAGCCCTTCAGCCCCTAGTATGTTTCCCTGCTCCCTGGGTTACCATGTAGCTCAATGGGTTGAGTGAGTGGCTCAGAGGCTGAACCCCTCTGATCATTTTCTAGGCTAAAGTCACCGGAATGGGTTGCCTGGAAAAATGGTGACGTTGTTTGACAAGGGTCATTAGAGAATGCAAACCTGTTATTTAATATTTACTGGTTTGCTGTTTTCTTTTGTGCCTGTTTTTGGTTTTGCCTTGTCTCCTTGTTTTAGGGTTATCATGCTTGTGCCTTGTTTAATTTTCTTCTGCTTAGACTTATGTTCCTAGTGTTGTTAACCTTAGTGTTTAAGATTTCCTAGTTTATGTGCTTGTTAATTGTAATTTACTAACCCTGTTGCTTGCTGTACTATGCCTTTGCTGATTGATTGTTTTTGGTCATGTTCCACACCTGCCCCTTGTTAGCCTTGTTATATGTGCAGATTTTAGTGCCTGCCCTCATTCTGTTAGCTCTTTAGTTTGTCGTTGTAGGTGTTACCTTTTGTTAGTAGCTGTTTTCAAGTCCTGCTCCCACTTTTGCTCTGTTCCCTAGTTGTATTGCTTTGTGGTTACCTTCAGTTTAGTTCATAGTTTTCCTGTTTTGTTTTGACCTCTCGTGGTCCTTTTCTTTTCTGATTACCCCTTTGTGTTCCTTTTTGTTAATAAACAGGAGACATATTTCTTATGTTCTTAGCTATTAGTTAAGTTCTCCCTAAACGAGCTTGATGAGCCGAATGGCCTCCTCTCGTTTGTAAATTTCTTATGTTCTAACAACTTTATATCAATAGATGCCCTTTTTAACTGCATTTTAGATATCAGGTCATGGATGGCCAAGAACTTTCTTCAGTTCAATCAAGACAAAACACAGATCTTGGTGATTGGTAGTGAAACTCAGAGAGAAACTCTCTGTGAAACTATAAGCGCTGGCATTTAACCCTTGCAAAAAATGAAAAAACCTGGGAGTGATCTTAGACTGAGATCTTAGTCTTGTACCTCACATAAGAAGCATAACCAAGAGTGCGTTCTGTCATCTTAAGAACATTGAGACAGTGTATCCGTTTCTCTCTCCAGCCAACACAGAGACACTAGTTCATGCTTTTATTACTTGCAGGATTGACTACTGTAATGTTTCACTTTCTGGTCTCCCTAAGAAGAATATATCTCAACTATAGATACTTCAAAACTCAGTCTGCATTAACTAAGACTGGAAAGAGAGCACACATTACATCAGTTTTAATGTCTCTGCACTGGCTACCGGTCTGCTTCAGAATTAATTTCAAGACTCTTTTACTTGTTCTTAAAGCTGTTAATGGTCTTGGACCCACCCATTCAGTGGCCTTTCAGTTAGCACTAATGTCCGAACAAAAACCCTCAGTAAAGCATCCTTTTGCTGCTATGGTCCATGTTTGCGGAGCAGCCTTCCTACAGACCTGAGGGCATCAGAGGATGTTAATATTTTTAAAAGCAGACTTATGCTGGCTTTTGCTTGAGTTTCAATTGTTTTGCCGAACTTTATTTATTTATCTGTCTACACATTTATTTATGCAAACTTTATTTATTACTTATTTGTCTACTTATATATTTTCCATTTTATTACTTGGTATGTCCTCCTTTATGTTATTTTATTTTATACTTTCAATCATCTTCCCTTTAAACCCCCACTTATTTCATTTTATCCCAGAACATCTAATCTCTTTTTTATCTCTATTAATGGGATCTATTCCATCCCTAATATTCTATCTATATTTTTTTATCCTCCTTTTCATCCCACCATTTATGTTGTAATTGCTTGTACCTTTTCTCCTCCTTAATTTTTCTTTATCATATTTATTTATCTATCATAATTTTATCTTTTCCTTTTTATTTACTCACCATTCATAATTTTCCTCGCTATGTTATAATCCGCCTCTGGCATTTCCTCATGCAAAGCTCCGAGGTGCATGATACCACTTCATCACTTCCTGTTTTTATTGTCGTGACTTCATTTATTTATTTACTTATCTATTTTTTTGTTTATCTGTCTTTATTTATTTATCTATCGTCTTTCGTATCTTTTGTCTCCTTGTTTTACATGGTTTGGGTGAGGGTGGCAGTAGGGGTGGGTAGATATAATTTTTTTATTATGTAAAGCACTTTGTGTTGGATTGAGTTTGTAGGAAATGTGCTATATAAATAAAGCCTAATTAACTGATTGATTGCTTAATTGATCAGGCTCCTAGAAGCAATACTGAAGTCCCATACAGGAAGCAATTTATATATATCTGAGTATATATATATATATATGAGTCCATTCCTCTTTGCAGAATCTCTCCAGATCATCCAGGGTCCTAAGCCATCTCTTGTGCACTCTGCTCTTCAGCTCAGCCCACAGGTTTTCAATGGGATTCAATGGGAAGCTTGATTCTGCGGTCAGCTCACCTTTTTTGTGTTGGACATGTGCTTAGTATCACTGTCCGGCTGGAAGATCGAATGACAGTCCAGTTTTAATTTCCTGGCAGCGGTAGGCAATTTTTGATTTAAAATGTCTTGGTATTTCATGTAGTTCATAATACCATGAACCCTAACGAGGTTTCCAGGACCTTTGGAGGAAAAACAGCCTCACAACATCACAGAACCTCAACCATATTTTGCATTTGGGATAAGGTTCATTTCATTATAGCCATCCTTCTTTTTACGCCAAACCCACCTTGTGTTTATTGCCAAAAAGCTCCACTTTTGTTTCATCA
Organism: Brienomyrus brachyistius; assembly: GCF_023856365.1. Taxonomy (NCBI): domain Eukaryota; kingdom Metazoa; phylum Chordata; class Actinopteri; order Osteoglossiformes; family Mormyridae; genus Brienomyrus; species Brienomyrus brachyistius. The sequence goes on along the minus strand of NC_064547.1, from coordinate 13,797,461 downwards.
GACCGTTGAATTTGGTTCCAGTCAAAAGTTGTAGTAGTGTTTCACGAACTCCAGGTGCTTGCATTTGTGGTTAACTGACAAAAAAAGCTTTTTTCCTGACATACCTTCCAAATAATCTGTTAGCATAAAGGTGGCGTCTGGTTTTGTTGGAGACGTGGTAATTTTACTTGTAATTCACCAACAGTGATCCTTGGGATTTTTTTTTGCCTCTCTTACAGTTCTCCTCACTGTACGTGGGGGAAAAATAAACTTGGGTCCTTTTCCAGGTGGATTTGTAACAGCTCCAGTTGTTGTCCACTTTTTTATTATTGCCCTAACAGTAGAAATAGGCATTTTAAGGCGTGTCCCCATTTTTCAATACCCATTCCCTGACTTACTGTATGAAGGTCAGCGCACTTCTCCCTCATTCGGTTTGTATGTTCTCTTATCTTTCCCATATTGATGGACACCTCGTGTTCATGCTCAGGAAGTCATGGATTACAGCTTGAAGGTTCCTATTCACTCCAATCAACTCAAAGATGTACGTACAAGGGGAAACATGCTTCAGTTACATCGTGTTTACGATAATTTTCAGGGGTGCCAGTAATTGTGGCACGTGTTTTTGTTAAAAATAATTATTTCTTGAAGGATTTGTCTTTTTGATTTGTCTTTTGAATAATTTTAAAGGTTGAATTTTTCTAATTTTTTCATTGTAAGATAAAGCTACTTTACTAAAGTAATATTTTTTATAACCCTTTTTACAAATCTTTACAAGAGGTGCCAATAATTGTGGAGGGCGCTGTATGTACACACACATATATACAGTATATGTGTTAAATTGAATGAAATATACATACAAAGCAGGGAAGAAATTCAGCATTTTCCCTTTTATAGTTTTTATAGCTTACTTTGGAATTAATTCCATTTCACTTCTTTGATTTTTTCCTCCCCTGTATTTATATTTATTGTTCCCTTGAGCCAGTAATGTGCCGTTATTCTTCAAAGCTGCTGATTGCATCATCGACCGAGCACTGACACGACAAGATCTAGGATGTGGGTCCTTTTTGAAATGCTAATGTTTCATCGTCATGACAGGCAAACGCGGGCTCGACACTCGGTGAGCTGATTAGCTTGCCAGAGACTCTTAACTGTTTTTTAAATGGTTAAACTGATAGAAAGTAAAAACGGGACACTGGGCATAGAAGAAAGCATTTGGGGAAGGTTTTACCTTCAAGTGCATTTTTGTTTTTGCACAGTACAAAGATCCTCAGTTCGGTCTGTTAAACTGAACAAAATCAAATGATAACGATAGTTGGTTAATGATAAAGATGTTTTTTTCTAATCAATTCAATTTTATTTGTTTAGCGCATTTTCACAACATTACATTGTTTCAAAGCATGGGATTTACGTTTTCCCTGCCGAAAGCCCCAAGTGAGCAAGCCGAAGAAGGCAGCGGCAATGAAAAATTCCCTAGAAAGAAGAAACCTTGGGAGGAACCCGACTCAGAGGGCGAGCTCATCCTCCAGGGGCCTGCAGAGGAAGTCGAATGAGCAGGAGGGCAAAATCCTAATTTACACTGTCCAATTTTTAAGATTCGCGTCTAAATGCGGAAAGCAGGCAGGTGATGGTGCTGTTTCTGGCCTATGCTGAGATTGGGCCCATATAGAAATAATTCAGCTACCACTTCCTGTAAATTTACTGTTTTGTATCAATGCAATAGAAGGAAAAAAATAGATGGCAGAAGGTACAGAGGAATTTATATACATGTTTACTTGCCCTCTTTGTGTGTGTGTGTGGGGCGGGGGGGGGGGGGGGGGGGAATAGATCATATTTGCATAGATCATATTTGAGGACCAAATTGTCCCCAGAGTGCGGTAAAACCTGAAATTTCCCTACTTTTGGGGACATGTTTTGAGGTCACTTTTTGGACGACCTCAATTTTATAAACAATCTGTGAATGCAATCAAAAAAGTAAAAGTGCCAAAAATCTTATATTTGGGTTGGTTACTTATGATTAAGGTTAGGGCTAGGTAGGGGTTAAGGGCGTCGTGATTGGGATTAGGGTTTTTCCCATAGAAATGAATGGACGGTCCCCATTTAGATAGGTAGACCAACTTTTGTGTGTGTGGTCATCTATATATGAATGTGGTGTGATCAAAAACTAATTTTTCCAGTTCCCACAAGGGAAAACTCAATTTTATAAAAATTATAAACCAAAACTTCAACCAAAAAACTAAAATAGCCAAAACACTTGAATTATGTTTGGTTACTTATGGTTAAGGTTAGGGCAGGGTAGGAGTTCATAGCTGGGATTAGGAGTTTGCCCATAGAAATTAATGGACGGTCCCCACAAAGATATGAATACAAACACGTGTGTGTGTGTGTGTGTCTGGTAATATACCATCTGGGACCCAGAAATTCAGTCTTTTCTGTTGTCCCATCTATTCACTACGATCATGTACATTTTATAATACATAAACAAGTTAGGGGGGTGGCATAGGGGTGCAGTGGTTAGCACTGTTGCCTCACACCTCTGGGACCCAGGTTCAAGCCTCCACCTGGGTCACATGTGTGTGGAGTTTGCATGTTCTCCCCATGTCGTCGTGGGGTTTCCTCTGGGTACTCCGGTTTCCCCCCACAGTCCAAAAACATGCTGAGGCTAATTGGACTTGTTAAATTGCCCGTAGGTGTGCGTGTGAGAGTGAATGGTGTGTGAGTGAATGGTGTGTGAGTGTGCCCTGTGATGGGCTGGCCCCCCATCCTGGGTTGTTCCCTGCCTTGTGCCCATTGCTTCTGGGATAGGCTCCAGAGCCCCCGCAACCCAGTAGGATAAGCAGTTTGGAAAATGGATGGATGGATAAACAAGTTAGGCAAAAAAATATCTTTTCAGTCACACTACATAAAAAAAATCACGTATTTAAATGGACTTGAGTTTTCTTAGCATAATGTTCAATGGAAAGTCCAGAAGCATTCACAACTGAAGACTTCCATACGTCACTCGGTATTTTTCTTTCAGGATAATAATGCATCTCGAGAGAATGTTTATTATATAATGATGGTGTATAAAACTCTCTCCACTCCGTAGCAAATGACAGCTGTTCATTTGTTCATATTCAGGTTTAGGTTTTTACGACTCACATTTAAGGTTTAAAAATTCATACATGCAGCTTGTCGCACAAATAATGGTGTCTTGGTAGCACTGTGTTCTCACACTGGTGGGCATTTAGGTGCCACCCCCCAGTGCAGTGTTTCCCACACCTGTCCTCAGGGACCACCAGACAGTCCACGTTTTTGCTCCCTCCCAGCTCCCAGTAGTCCACAAAAATGTGGATTATCTGGCAGAGAGCCAGGAGGATGCAAAAACGTGGACCTCTTTGATGTCCCTGAGGACCGAGTTGGGAAATACTGCCTTATTCTGTGTCCAAAAGTATACAGTTAAGTGTACTGGTGCATCAGATTGCTCGTAATATATATTTGCGTGTGTGCCCTGAAACGGGTTGACGTAATTTCTTGGGTGTCCCTTGCATTGTGTCTTTAGGCCTGAGGTGTCCAAAATTCTGGACTGCATTCACTTCTGTTTTAATTAGTCAACATTGCCACTGATGAAATTGGGGGGAATTTTCGACTGAATGAAAAGGACTGTTTTTCAACAGTGATCTTATTATTCGAGATTTAGAGATATGGGTTGTGACAAGAGAGACTGTATACTTCCAGTGTACTGAATTTCTCGCTATATATGTCAAGCAGCAGTTCAGTATCACCCATGGTCATTTTATGTTTTATTGGACTGTAACGTAAAGTAATGAAAAGTTTGCTGAAAAGATGCTGCCATTAATCTTCTATATCCTCATCAAAACTAAATTAATAAGGGAACTAACAGCATATCAGTCATTCTCAAAAAATGTTACTGCATCCTGGAACTTGTCAGTCATTATTATATAGCTCATTTTTCTGTAACCTTGGTATTTTTTTCATGAGAGCCTGTATAATATAAGCTTAATCTGTCAATAAATGACGGCGAACACAATTTTACTCAAGTAATATCATGCTTGATATTACTTAAAATTAAATCTGCACTTGCATAGTCTAAAACAGGTGTCTTACATTGGAGTTACCTGCCCAAAGCTCTGAGATTCCCTGTATAAATAATATGCTGTTGAAAAATTACAAGTATAATAAATAATATAACGTTCTGTTGGTAGTTATTGTCAGTATTCAGAAAATGTTTTCAAAAGATGCAGTTTTTCCCTGTACAAAATTGAGCTATTGTCACACATTACATGGCGGTATAATTGATTTCCCATTTTGGGTCATTTAATGATATATTTGATTTACATTTATGACTATTGAGATTTTTGTAACAAAGTGAACCATGTGATCATTGTTATGAGTCAGTTTGGCCACTAGAGGCTAACCTGATCCACTTCTGCACTATATGACTGTAGAGAGAGACCACAAGAAAGACCAAATCCAATTTCCTTATAAAATCAGGCCATATTCTCTAATTAAACCACTACAGGACCATATTGAAACAGCATGCAGCATTCTGTTTGGTGTATTGACTCAAAGGATTAATTCTGAGGTCTAGTTGTATAAGCTTTATCATCCGAAGATGAGCTGTGACAATATAGTACATAATGCAATATTGACTTTTTCCAACGAAACCAATTTATGGTAACTGGTGCTAATGGTAATTGAAGGCAATCATTGAATATTATGTTCGAATAAAATTAAATGCTATGTAACTTTGAAGATCTATATTTTGTGTTGAGTTGCTTTTAGTCCTATCTAGGTTAAAATACAAAGTGAGGTCATTTCTGGGCAAGTCTTGCTTTTTGGACAATAACCACAGAACTTAATATGAGAAAGGTGCCACTGATACAAAATAATTTACCAAATGACACAATAAGAGGTAACAAAAATGAATTAATGTGGGTTAAAACAGATACCATAATTATGAGTCCATGAGAATGTATGTGTATGTTTATGTATGTGAGTGTGTATATGTATGTATGTATGTATCCATGTATAGTATGTATGTGAGTGTCTATATGTATGTATGCATGTATAGTATGTATGTGAGTGTCTATATGTATGTATGCATGCATAGTATGTATGTGCGTGTTTGTGTATGTGAGTGAGTATGTATGTATAGTATGTATGTGAGTGTGTATATGTATGCATGTATGCATGTATAATATGCATGTGTGTATTTATGTATGTGTGTATATGTATGCATGTATGTATGTACTGTATGTATGCATGTATAGTGTGTATGTGAGAGTGTATATGTATGTATGCATGTATGTATAGTATGTATGTGAGTGTGTATATGTATATATGTATGCATGTATGTATAGCATGCATGCGAGTGTGTATAAGTATGTATGTATGTATGCATGTATAGTATGCATGCGAGTGTGTATAAGTATGTATGTATGCATGTATAGTATGTATGTGCTGGGTGCCCATTCAGTTCTGTTGCAAAGGGAGATCCATAGGCTCGCAGATAATAAATAATTTTGAAGGTCCCGTTTCATTATGTATGTGTGTGGCAGAAGCTGGCAGATTTACATATGCGTGCGTGTAAATACACTAACGTTTAATGCATCCAGTGACTCATTTCCATTTTTGTTTTTCATATCACAGGATCATCAAAGCACGACTCGGCTTTGTGTTGTTGATTTTCAGGGCTATTTGCTTATTCCAATGCTAACAAAAAGCAAACATGTAATTAGTTTCAGCTGAAACTCATCTACTATTGAAAAAAAGCGCAGGTCGCTATGTAATGTCAAACGAGCAAGCAAATATTTAATGTCATTCATTAAGAGCTTATCTCATCATTCAAAGTCAGCTTTTCATTTCTTGGGTTTGTGCAGTAAGTGGATCAGGAAAAAAGATTTACCTTTTATTATTATTATTTTTTTTTAATTCACAGCATGACACTGATCTTATTGTGTTTCTGAGGAATAGTAACCCGACAGCCATGTTTTTTATAAAAGCATTGTTTGATATTTCTATTGGTTATACTCAGCAAATTCAATTTCATTTTGACAAAGTACCGCAATAGATTTTTTTTCTCAGTTTAGCTTTAGCTTGGTGCTTTTACTGTCAAGACCAGAAAATTATGGCTATTTTTGACCCCATAGATCATACAATTTTTTTGTCTCTGACAGGTGCTTTCTTGGATTAGGTCAGACCATTACTACTTTGTTCAGGGAAATTGACTGTTACATTTAGAAATTGGAAGTGTCAGTTTTTCATCTGCAGAATATAGCAGCGGCTAGAAAATGTAAAAATGATGCAGAAAAGATGGTCCATGCATCCATTACCTCAGACTAGCTTATTGTAACGCTGCATTCAATGGAAGCAAAAATGTCTTAAAATTGTGCAAGATGCAGTTTCACTAAACTAACGTTCATTGCCACCTTACACACACTGTCAGGAATAAAGTTCCAATTGGTACCTTTGATGGTACAATTACTTGTCCCTGGGGCTGTACCCTCAAGGGTCTGCCAATTGTACCTTAGCTGTATGTAAATGAACCTTTTAAGGTACAGAAATGGACTCTGAGGAACATTTTTGTACCATTGGGGGTACATTAATGTTGTTTGTACCTTGAGGTACAAAACCATACCAGGGCTGTACCCTTTGCCTGTACCTGTACCTGTGCAGTCTGTCATTTGTTTTTGTGTTTCACATCTAGAATGATGCATCTCACATGAGTTGACTTTATATGTATATTCTTATATTTCTATAATAATATTCATCCAACTATCCATAAATTTTCCACCCATCCACCCATCTATAGTGTAACTGCTTATCCTGTGGAGAATGAAAATGGAGAATGGAGTAGTAGCTATATCGAAAGGTGACGTGCATTTTCTAAAAACATCACTTAGTTTTGCTATTATAGTGTTTCTTACATTCTCGCATTGCCCAACATTATACCGATATTCTTCCTCTGCATTGGTCCTGAGGATTATACTCATTCTGTGTGCTTTAAGGATTTAACTTCAACCTACACCTGCTTCCCTGACTGCTACACCCTGCTCCACTCACAACACACCACTGAACTGAATGTAAGACATCCGACACACTTTGCACCTTGTATGTTGTTTGTACTTTATGTACATTGTCTGTCTGTCTGTAAATAAGATATCTTTTACATTGTATTTTACATTGCATTTAATCTGTACTGTTTTGTTCTATTGTATTGTAATGTACTGGAGAGACACCAACTGCCGGAAGCAAATTCCGTATGTGTGCCACACACACACTTGGCCAGTAAACTTGATTCTGATTCTGATGGCCTCTGTGTCACGTGAATGAATCTCAAAATCACATTTTAAAACCTAGATCTGCTTTGCTTGAGTTACACAACTAGCTATCGATGAACTTAATTCACTGGGGCCCTGTAACTATCATTTCTTACCCCATTTCTCACTTTTATTCTTCTGCCAAATAAAGATCGTGAACTGGCCAGAGGCAGGCGTTTCACTGAAATCTATGGCTCTCCTTACCCAATTGGAAAATAATTCCAATCTCACAAGCATGGTTAATGCTAAAAAGTGAGCACAGCTGGGCCCAGAGCCAGCTGGGTCGACTGCATAAGTCAAACAGATCAAATGGCACTTAGAAGTGGAGCAAATATCTGGAACTGCCTGAAGCTAAAAAGACAATATTCATCTAAGCACTTGTTAAACAATCACACACTTTTTTTGCCTATAGCTAAACTAGGCTAAGTATAGGCAGTATTTAGCTTAAAAACTTTTAGGGATTCTTGGCGGAGAATGTAAGGAGTGCATCGGAGTAATTGTTTTATCGGTGTAAGCTTTTTGCTATCTCCGGTTAGTGTAGAAGATTTATTATTTTATTGCCTTATGCCTTAAGGATCTGATCTTTGTCTGATATATTTTAGATTCAAGGTCAAATCTAGATATGAATTCAGAATTTTAGATTGTCAACTTATAGTTTTCAGAACAGATAAGGCAAGCAATTGTTAGTTAAGCATCTTGATAAAAAAAAACCAAACCAAAGGTTATCTGAATTTGTTTTGCCAATATCAACATGCTTGTAGACAAAAAATAAACTATATATTCTGCTGACTTGGACCTCTCACACGTACAGTATAGTGCAAAAGCAGGATTAATTAAAAGGACATGCCTTTATCTTTAACAAAACAGCACTGTCAGTTTCCAGCAGGTGAGGCAACTGCAATAAGAAATTGGAATTTTGAGTTTCTTGTTTGTCCATTACAGTAGATAAGAATGACCTTCAGGTCAGCAAACAGCAAGCGAAAGAGAAAGCAGTGATTTGTGGCCTTCAACTATGTCAGCAATTTTTGACTAATTAGAAAAGAAGTTTCTGTCTTACTAAAGGATTTTATAACTTGATTTTTTTCCCCCCTCAGATTTGCATAAGGAAATCTACGGCCGTTCTTGGCTTCTGTAGAAATCAACAATACTGTTGATTTTTTTTCTTCATAATTTTAGTTTTTTTGGTAAATGTGGTCCGTGTATCAATGTAGACCTTTCCCAAAAGACTTCTCTAATCTTTCTGGAACTGAGCCGTAATCTGTAAGGGCACCAGGCCGCTCTTTCTGAGGCACTTCTGCTCTGCAGGATCGTATCCCCTGCTGCTCCTTCTGCAAGCTCAAGAAAAGGTCAACAGGTGTCCACTAACCTTTCTCAACACCATTCTTCCCGAAGCATGTTCCCTCCCACGTGACATGTTTAATGTAAAGGTGAAGTGCAATTAAACAGGCATGCCGAAAATGCGGTCAATAAATGTTATTTCAGAAAGAATCCAGATATTCACCAGACATGTAGATTAGTCAATCACTGTGATTAATAGATATCTACAATTAAATGCTTGTTTCATATATGGTCATACGGCGTAAGACATTTCCAAAGGTTGTTTACACATCCTGCCATATTTCCAGAAACCACAAAGGAAATGACATGTGTGGTTCCGCCCACTTCGCTGCACTGCATTCCTGTCGACAAGCCCACAAACCCGTATGACACACCCAGTAACCTTTTCGGTATGCTCGCTTTCCCAGCCTGCAGAGGTCTGTGCTTGGTTTAGTGGCCGGACTCCTCATGTATTGATTTTTGTATTGGAATGTCTGATATTGATAGCAAATCGTAGACAATCCATGTCTGTAACTTAAGAGAGTTTCCAAGTATGTGAAACCCAGTGTGGCAGGAAAAGTGTGAAACAGACCATTAAGTGACTGAAAAAATGAATAAAATATTTTCATTGTTGATTTTCTCAAAAAAGAATAACAGTATATCAGCAAACGCAAGTGAGTGGTTTATATTACAAGGCAACATTTTCAGCGAAGATACATCACTAGCCTAAAATACATTAGATGCTATCACCATCAATTACATGTTTCCAAATTAAATTTCATAAGATGTTACAGTATTAGCTAAGTTTGAGCTAAAGAAATTTGAAATTTATAATAGACAGAACTGATCTGAAACTGCATGGCTGATTCAATGTCATGATACAACGTAACATTTACTTAGGCAAACATTTATTAAACTCCTCTTTTCCATGAAATCTAAATCATTTTGCCTGCAAGTTTTTCTCATTTCATTCCTTCGTTACTTACATTCACTGCCCAAAAAAAATCACATTCAGTACAATTTCAAAATTTTTAGAGATGCTTATAAGACAAAAGCTGGGGTATGAAATTATAAATCTGCTATAAGTCAGTTATTTTCTTTAAAAACATAACTTGTATGTGTATTTGAAGTTTAACATGGGTAAATTATTATTTATATTTAATAACTGCTATACTACAATAAGTTCTATTTAAAGATAAAAACATTTGTATATGGTATTTCTCCCTGATTTATTCACTTCTTCCATCCATCCATCCATCCATCCATTTTCCAAACCCAATCCATTATCCTACTGAGTTGTGGGGGGTCCGGAACCTATCGTGGAAGCAATGAGCACAAGGCAGGCAACATCCCAGGATGGGGGGACCACACTCACACACCATTTAGTCACACATGCACACCTATGTATGTACTATGTACTCGAACCCGGGTCCCAGAGGTGTGAGGCAACAGTGCTAACCACTGCACCACCATGCCACCCCCTTATTTACTTCCTCTAAAATGAATTATTACTAGCAGAGTGGGTCTGTCTCGGAAAATCTAGGGATACCAAACGTCATTTATTTCATTGTAAGACTAACAATGTTGAAATTTCAGTGGTTCCATTTTCATGATGATATGAGTTTGGGGTTGAAAAAACCTAAAGGAAATTGAGACAGAAGTTAAGAAACATGAATTTATAGACTGACTCTAAAGGAATTAATATGTGGGTAGATTATGCATATATTGCTCAATTAGCAACACAGTTTCATGTTTTATTTTTATATGTATTAGGGGGGGATATGGGAATAGACTAGAATATAAATATTAAAACCTGGAAAGAGTAGCGCAATATGGGTACGAGGATTATATGTTATACCTTAATTTAGCATTATATACTATATATTTAAAAATTAGTGCTGTCTGCATGGTAGTATGTTGTCATTTTGTAACGTTGTCTTTAAGGAATTATGTTTTTGGTAACTGGTAATTCCAATGGTGTATGTTTTTGTGGGGTTTTGGGAAAACAAAGATTTGCCTCCTGAAGATCTGTGGATTTGATGTGCAAGCCGACCTGGACATTGGATTTGATCTGACTAGATTCCGGAAGTGTTCAATGCAGAGTTTGCTACTTCATAATGGAGAACAGAACACAAGAACGGTGGCTTCTTTCAGAAGCTGTATGATCCAAGACCAGGCCTTATACAGCCAAGACTGAACAGGTTGCCTGGCAACATCACAAAAAGATGACCACATTGTGCAAACACCCAGCAACAAGTTTTAAGTATATTTTCCACAAGCCCATAGCATGAAGAGACACCGCGCTGAAAGAGGAACTTGTTCCTTATTGTCCAGAACAACACAGCACACATTCAATGTTCAAGATGCTTTCAGCTACTGTGAATGATTGTGCAACTTTGGCAGGAAAACATCCAAACTCTCTACCCATTGTGTATGGAAATCTGGGGAGGCACTCAGAAATGCTGCAAGTTGAATGCAGCTGTTGAAAATATGCGGAGTATTTTTTTAAACAAGTTACTTGAAGAATAATCACCAAACTACTGCACCTTTAGTACCGAAAGGCTTCTTGTGATTATTTATTTCTTGTGGGGGAAAAAATCGATTTTTGTGCACCCTCTTATTAAATTGACACAAATTACAAATAAATTCCGAAAGTAGAATGTATGCTGGATACAATATGATTACAAAATGATGCATGTTAAACAGCTGGGCTGTACTGACTTAGTTCCTGGCAAAGTTAAACTTCCATTTGCTTAAAAGGTAATGAACAACCATATTAAATGCAGCTTAAAAACGGTTTCTAAAACATTATGTGCTTCCAGAATGATACCTGAGGGGAAATATAGAACAATCTTCCACAGGAATTTACATGGACTGTGCCCCTGCATTCATTGCTAAAGCCGCTGTGTGTACCTGCAAGCTAGATCATCTGTATTCAGCATGTTCCCTCATCAGGGCCGGAAATAATTTCATCTTTCAAATTCTGCAGGGTTCCGGTTCGGAAAGTCTGTTAAAGTGGCTTTTCCAGATGGAAAAATTAGAGTTTTTTTTATTATTTTCCTGAGGACAGTTGAGGAGAAAAATAGCGTCTGAGAGTTTGATATCCACTTTGAAATGAGTAACACAAAGCAGCTGTCCTAAGCACTCTCTGTGCTATTAAATTACCCGCACCACTGCTGTCGAATCTGAAAATGCATTTTTAACAATTCTGGATGATAAATTTCCTTATTTTTTGAATATAATTATGAATTGTTTGTATTACAGCTATTAGGTGTAACACTTATTAGGTGTGATACATCATTGTTCGCGCCTAACTTTTCAATGTATCGTGGCTTTTCAAAATGAAGCTATGGATACAATTTGGGGAGTTACAACAGCATAGACATTTGCATGAACTGTAATTACATCTACAGTACAGCCTTTTGATGGCTCTTACTGTACATAAACGATTCCCCGTAATATGAATACATCTACATATTTTTCTCAGATACTTGGCTTTGCACATCAGAATTATTAAAACTATACTTGTAGCTGAGGTATGGCCTCAAAGATAAGTATTAGCTGCCTCCTCAACCTCCCTCCTACCATTTTTTATCCCAAAGAGAAATATTTTACAAACGTGTAAGGCAGGCTTCCGTGATTTAAAGGCCCACAAGATGAATATTGGCTGTCAGAGTGACCGTGTCTGATGAATCGAGGACCAGAACTGCGGAGACCACTAAGCACCATCCCCCTGCTTCGAACCAGATGCTCATGCATTCATCCTGCAATGCCAATGCATGTCACAACACCAGGACCATGTGAAGCTAGAATCCATCTCTGCTAGATGACAGGTGACCCAGGTTCTGCCTACTGGACAAGTCAATAAAGAGAGGAACAAAAGCCACCATTCTCACCGCCTCTGTTCCCAAGCCCTGAGATCACACGGCCAGTCTATTCCTTCATCAAAGCATCCCCTTGTAGCTGTGATATAGATCCAGATGGACCAAGAATCCAATAGGTTAATCCACTACTCTACCTGCAAACCAGCTTTATAAAGCATCCCCATTTTTTGCATTCGGTTATTCTTAAAATTATCTTAAAGCAGAATCCTTATCCAAAAGAATCTTGTATTTAACTGTCAGTTTATTTAGACTATCAATATATCTGCTGTAATTCAGCATTCAACATTTGGAGCCTCTAAATAGTGCTGGAGATGAGCACGATTTACCTTAAGTGGTTGATTTGTCTGAAATAAAAGCAGTATATTGTAACTTAATGAAATAAATTTCCCAGCTAACCTGAATAAAGTTAGAGTCTTAATGGAAACCTATTATGTATAATGGAAATAGCTACGCCTGGCATAAGTAACATAATATATAAAGTCTTTTCATCGCTTTTTGGGCCCCATGTGATGACTCATGATCTAGAGAGATGTTGGAGGTGCTGCAGGCCTTGACCTACGGAGATGTTGGAGGTGCTGCAGGCCTTGACCCTGAGAGATGTTGGAGGTGCTGCAGGCCCTGACCTAGGGAGAGGGTGGAGGTGCTGCAGGCCTTGACCCTGGGAGATGTTGGAGGTGCTGCAGGCCCTGACCTACGGAGATGTTGGAGGTGCTGCAGGCCCTGACCTAGGGAGAGGGTGGAGGTGCTGCAGGTCTTGACCCTGGGAGATGTTGGAGGTGCTGCAGGCCTTGACCTACGGAGATGTTGGAGGTACTGCAGGCCCTGACCTGGAGGGACGTACTTCCTCCCACTGATTCATTTTTCAGTTGATTCCCACTCAACCCAGCAAACCTCATATACAACCCATAGCCCTGTTAATTACTAATCAGCAAGAGGGTAATCTTTTTGATACAGAGCAATCACAGTCATATTTTTTCAGGAAATGCACTTTTCTAATTTATATTTGAAAACTCTTTTGAGTTTTTGAGTCTGCAGCTTCAGAAATCACTGGGTCCAGAGTATCAACACGCACCAGAAACAGGAATCACATCACATCACATCACACATGCTCTAAAATTCCTGTACTTCCCGTGGCTTTTAGGATTAATTTTAAAGTGCCTTTGTTAATTTTTAAATGTTTATATGTGTCAGGGTCAGCACCCTCTTATCCCTCCTCCGGTGTCTTTTTCTCTTTGAACTGTAGGCACTGCTGGTCGTCCTGCCTTTTCCCCTCTCTGTCCTTCACCCGTGTGTGTTTTCCCTGTTTCCTAGCTTAAGGGGTTGAGTGTGTGGCCTTACAGTCCATGGGGTCTGCGGTCATGGGTTCAAGACTGGTTGAGACCAGTCTCATCTGTTATTTTGTATTTATTGTTTTGTTCCCTAATGTCTTCTGTTTTCCTTTTTGAGTTTTCCTGTTCTAGGTTTGTCTTCCTTGTGCTTTGGTTGTACTTTGTTTTTTATGTCTTCCAGTATAGTATGTCCTTGTTATCTCAGTTTTAGGTCTTGTAGGTTTCTTATTTCCGTGCTTATTAGCGTTAGTTATTTTACCTGTGCTTTGTCTGTTTTCCAGTGCCTGGGTTAATTGCCCATCTGGTTCTCATTGTCCTGAGCTTTCGGTGATTGGTTGATTGTCTTATTTTGTCTTATTTTGTTGATTGTCTTATTATGTCTGTTTTTTTGCCAAAGGGGAAAAAACAACTGTCGTCCATCCTCATTAGATCCAGTCATTGGTGTATTTAGTGCTTGCCTTTGTTTTGTTCTTTAGTCAGTCATTGTACTTGGTGCCTGTGCTAATGGTGCTTTGTTCGGTTTCCGCAGCACTGTTCCCTAGCTGTGTTGAGTTATGGTTTGTTTGGTTTGTTAATGTCTGTTTTTCCCATTTTTGTTGTGACCCCTTGTGGTCTGCTTGTTTTGATATATTTTCCCTTGTGTGTGTTTTTAGTTGTATTAAATAAACCCCTGTTGTCTCGTGAGCCGCTAGTGGATCGTCACCCTCATTTCTGTCTGCACCATGTCCCGCTGCCTTAACAGCACGGCTCCATCTTACCGCAGTGACATGACTGTAAAGTGTGTCCCAGGCAGACCACTCTGATCATCTGAGAAAAATTTACTGATTGTTCCTAAAATGTACTGTAGCTGAGGAGGGTGGAGGTAGCTTTAAGATACTACGGTCCCATCTCCGGAACAATCTCTCAAAAAACTAAGAGCCACGGAGTGTCTTAGTACTTTCAAAATTAGGCAGAAAATGCATTTTTTTCCACAATGCATATAACAATATACAATTCAGTTATTTTTATTCTTTTACTGTATGTATATTTTCATGAATAATATTATGTATATTTTTTCTGTATATGCCTATTTTAATTTCTTTTAAATGTCTGTAAAGCACTTTATAAACCTTGTGGTTAAAACCGTGCATCTACATATTGATTGACTGCTTGATTAATTCTGCACATTTGGGTTTGCCATTCTGTGCAGACAGTAGAGGCATCTTCATACTTATTTCTCGAGGATGTGAAAGGCAAGCCAGTTTTTGTTCAGCTCAGTTAAACACAACGTGCAGTCTGCAAGGTCGCCAAAGGGGAAAAAAACAACTGTCGTATTTTTTGCATTAGGAACCATTTGTGTTTCTCCAGAGCAGAGGATTGGTGGATTGGCAGAGATGAATTAAACTGAGACCAGGAAGACTGGGGCTAAACTGGGATTCAGAAGTATGCCTGGGAGATCCTGTGGTTGACAGGCAAATCTAACTAGCCTTATCATGGGATTTTGGGTTGGAAGGAGCTGCAGGAAGATTTCTGTCCGAATAAATTAAAGCTCAGTTTCTGATAAGATGGATGACTACCTAAATAGGGGAATTTCTGTTATTGGCTTATAATAACTTGCATGTAATTTTAACCATGAAAACTATGGCCGTTCTGGAGCTGGGCAAAGTCACGTGACCCGGTCATGCACTCACTTCATCCGCATTAATTAGGCATCATGAAAACTAGCCTCTGTTTTCTCTCATTCTTAATGTACCCGCTGCCAGTGAAGCAGTGAACGCACTAGAATTCCAGACTACCATGTGCATCCTAATGAATGTTTCCACTATTTACTGGATTTTTAGATATTTTTCTTTTCAGCAAATTATGATTTAGCTGACATTTTTGCTTTATGCACATTTAGGGGAAAGCAACAGTATTTTTTATAGAAAGATTGAATTTAGTTAGAAGTCTATTGTGCTTATTTTCAGAATATGGTAGCCAAGGCAAATTAGCTACAGCATACTGTAGGCGCAGTAAAAAGTGAATAAGCTGTGAAATGGCAGGAAGCAGAGTTTCTGCAGAAGATGAGCACCAGACCCCTGCACTTCACATAATGAAGCCCAGTTGACACTTATTGGACTGAATGTCTTGTTAGAGTGCTAATTACTATATGGTCAGATTGTAGAATCTGGGAGGGAGTGAAGCGTGCTTACAGAAATGTGAATACTGAGATATCAAGACTGATAGCTGAGACCAGGCATTTCTTTTTTTTGAGATCATTTCTGATAAATGGTTTGTGTTATCTAAATCAAGCTTATCTTGTTCTTTCTTCTCCACTGACACATTAATGCCAGATTTGAATTGGCAGAAGTTGAATTTAAGAGCTGAATGTTACATTTAAGCCTTTTTTCTTTTACTCGTATAGCTAAAAAAAATTATTGAAAAACTGAAAATGCTTGTAATTACCTTTCCCAGTGGAATCTTAATGTGCAGCATTTAGCTTCTTACTGGACACACCACCTGAAGCTCAAATGCAGCTCCTAAGGATTTATTAGGCTGTAATCAACACTGAAAATTTGAATGACCACACTGGGACTTTATTTCATAGCATAAGAAAGCAGTAATGTGATTTAATGCACCGAACTGAACAACAGTTGAACTGTTACTTTGCATTTATGTAGCAGTAAACACTTTTGGACAAATTTCACACATTGGAAAATGTAATACTCAACCATCAGACATACGGATTTATCCGATTGGCAAAACAATCAGTCGGAGGAATTTCTACGTAAGCACCTGATACGTAGCTCTACCTTGGAGGCATCTGAGAAAATGACTTTGCGAAGCACATCTGATCCACGAAGACTGGCGGTGGCAGATAACCTTGTAAATAGGCAGATCGTGAGCCCTGGCCCACATCCACTTCCTGTCGAGAACTTCACCGTCCAGGCTGCCTTTCATAAACGCTAACTGTTGATGAGCAATGCCTTACTGCTATAATTTTAATTAACGTCGAGGGAAGCTGAGTGAAATGCTTGTCACCGCTGTAAATCATGCAGGGCATGTGGTCAAGGAGCAGAATGGAAAGTTAATTATCTCCATAATGACTGTTAGGGGTGACATGAGGTATTTTAACAAAGTAGAAGCTGAACCCTAATAGGCTGGGTCTTACTTGCAACTGACTATTGGTGATGCAAAGGAAACAGGAATGACATGTTAGAGTATGGAATAGTCTTCCTGCTAGTGTAGTGCAAGCTAAAACCTTGGGTTCCTTTTATATCAGAGCTAGAAAAGATTTTAACAACTCTGACCTATTAGTTAAGTCCTCCCCAAATGAGTTAGATGGGCCGAATGACCTCCTCTCGTTTGTAAATTTCTTAGGTTCTTAAGAGATTACCCTTTTGCCACAAATTCTGAAATTTAAGTAATATATTTTGTATGTTTTTTATTTAAATTTTAACTACTGAACTTAAAAGCTTGGGTTCCAGTCACTCATGTGACACTGGGTCAGGGAGGGTCTGGGGCATGTCACAGGCAGCCCAGGGTACAAAGCAGTGGACAGTCTGCATGAGATGCCAGGCCACGAGCTTCTCAGAAACAAAACCTTCATAGTAAGGTACCTACACAGGAGATAATGAAAACATTTATTTTTGCATTAGGAAAAGTGTTTTAGAATATTTTGTGAAAGTTTCAGGAAAAAGTGAAACCAAGTGAACATTTGTACCGTCATTTTTGTGTAATTTCTAGATATTCCTGTGAATTATACACAGCTTTACAATCAAGAGAATCTGTCTATACAGTGTTCGTTGATATAAAATGTGGTTTTATTCTTTTTCTTGCATATATTAATATTTGTACATTTGATAGCCTTCATGATTAGATTGCTTATGCCTTTTACAGGCTTTAGAAAGAATTCATTTATGAGCCGACGTAAATATTAAATCTTACAGAATTCATGGTTTGCAACAACCAGCAGGATCACTCAAAGCTGAGCCTGCAATGGGAACATTACATGTCCCAAAAATACATTTTTAGCCTAGTAACAAAATATTGGTAACTTCCTGCTTCAACTTTTTCATACTCCCACCTGTTTTTAGGTAACAATTTCTATGAAGGCCATGTTTCTAAGAATTTATGAACACATTCATAACACATTATAATGCATGCATAAAGAATTATAACCATTTTATTAAGAAGTATTAATAAAACGGCATAACACATTATAGCCATGCTATGCCTTATGAATGCTCTATGAAGCTCTCATCTATAGTGCACCATAGATACCTTCATAATGCAGTACAAAGCATCCTTAATGCTTATACTGAGCAGTATAATGCATTTTGACGATATTTGTAGTGCATTATAGATGAACGCTTCATTGGAGCTTATGAAGTATTATAATCAACACTACATTGCCTTATGGCTGTCAATAGAAAATACTGTAATGTTTTATTAATTCTTATACTGACCATTTTAATGCATTATAGATGACGGCATCAAGTGTTACCATTTTCTGCTTTGAAAATTAATGTACTTTTGCATAAGCATGAAACACTGTACAAGTTTAAAATAGCATATTTTAAAGTAATTATTTAATTCCTTGAGCAGATTACTGAGTGCTCACATCCGTGGTTGGCTCAGTGTATGAAGTGGAATCTTCTATCTTCTAAATGTGGTGGAGAAATGGCTGGATATAGTCAGAAGTCCAGAAACCGAGGCAGTCTTTGGCGCTATTCTGATTGTTTTTTCCTACTTATACAACAGCTAATGGACAAAATTAGCAATAAACTAGTCACAGTATTTTTTTTAGAAGGAAATTTCAATTAGCCTTCAATATTATTCAAATATGGTCTTATAAATATAGTCCCTATTCGGATAGAATGTCTGGTCAGGATACTCACTGAAAAGGGCAAGTCCATTAAGTTACCATGGAAACCATCAACAGACAGGCTGTGTTTTGATACCCAAGGAAAATTATGCTGATAAAAATGACTGCTTATTAATGAATAAAGTCACACAGATTTTTATAACATGTAAAGCACAAATATCAGTACAGTGAACCAAGGAAACTACCGGCTTCACTTTAGTATAGAACTGATATTAGGCTGCTGGACCTACCTGTGTGGTCAAAAAAATAAATAAATAAAAAAATACACCTACGTGACATCTCTGGACCAATAAGAAAACAGTTGCTATGGCAGTGGGGCATGGTGCAGGCAGGAATGAAGGTGACAATCCACTATCCACTAAGAAACTAACCATTTCACAAACAAACCAAAGTGCGACTACTTCCAGGATACAGGAACACGCCGCGCTCAACGACTAACTAAAACACAGAGAAGACACAGGCTGAGGGCAGATTAACGAGAGATTAATCAATGAACCGGGACAGAGCATCAAGCAGCAGGTTGAGTGAGTTACAATAATAATCATAGAACTAGGCATTTATAACAAACACTATAACTAGGAAACATTAACCAGACTGGGAATTACTGCACTAGGATAATTTACGGAACCAAATAATACAAACAGGAACAGACGTTAACAGGAAAACAGCAGGGCAGCCTATAACCGGGAAAACAGAAAGGAAAACGAGAAACACGGGGGAACAAAACGAATAAATATTAATAAACAGGTGAGGCTGGCCTGAGGCAGCCTTAAACCCACAACTAGAGGTTTAATAGTTTGTGAGCCCCACACTCAGCCCACTGCGCTATGCAGTAGATGGGGGAAGCCGCCAAACACATTAGGGATTGGACACAATGGGTCTGAAGAGCAAGTGACAGGGAGGCGGACAGGATGGCCAGCGACACCTGCTGGCCAAACAAGGAGGAGACACAAAGTGCAGGGTTGACCGAGTGCTGACCCTAACAATAGTATTATAAATTATAATAACCCATTATGTATATTTGTAGATACAACAATAACTTATAGATATGTTCTGAATACAGTATATCCCCATTTTACATAGTACCTTACAGGCACTTTTATATAACATTTTAGAGCTATGTATTTCCCACAAGCTGTCTGTCTTTTTACAAACCAAGCCTGTCTATGATATGTTTTAGTCGGGGGTCACACAGCCCCGCAGCATTGAAATGGCTCTTGACAGAGTAACAGATGGCTTCTCCGACTGTGGTAATGTTTCTGTTCTTGTGCTTCTGCACTTAAGTGCCACTTTTGATGCCATAGAGCAGCACATTTGCTTGGATAGAACAGAATATTTGTTTGGTCTTGGAGTATACATCAGATCTTCACTTAGTGGACTGATAGAGACCACAGGACTCTGTGCTGGGAACACTGCTGTATTTGCTGCTTCGTGTTAATTGCCATTGCATTGCTGGTAGCTCACAACCATGTCAAAGACAAGTGAAATTTTTCAAATATGCTATCAACCCGGTCCTCGGGAACACATTCGGTCCATGTTTTTGCTCCCTCCCAGCTCCCTACCAGACAGTTCACATTTTTGCTCCCTCTCAGCTCCCAAAAACGTGCAACGGCTGTGGGTCCCTCGGGGGACTAGATTGGGAAACACTGTGCTACTGTAAACAACTGAACTCTATGGCATAAATGGAGTGAGCTGTCCGCAGACATTAAGCTGAATGTGTATGGCTTCGGTGTCAAATGGTGGCACCTACAGTAGATAATTATAAGGGATGCTGCACCATCAAAAGTCAAAAACGGACAAGAATTTTAGCTACAGCTAAATTGAACGGATATACAAGATATTAAATATAAATACAGGATATATAGTGACCGTCATTGGAGATGGTGCAAAATCAATCAACCGTTTCTGTCTTTCATGTAGATATTTGAAATACTTGTGCTGTTCTTTACATCTTAAAGACACTTCTGGTTTCCAATGTCAGGTAGCTACCATGTGAATTTGTTCCCTCTCCACTATTCTCTGCTGCATTTTTCATTTAGATTTTGTATTTTCAGACGAAGAGTACAATAGTAAAAAACAGATTGAACGCAACTCTCTAGTTGCATTCTATGTATCTTGCTAAACGTTTATACTGCTACAAGATAGAGCGATCTCGTTTTCAGCCTGCTTAGATAAATTCATGTCACCCATCTTCTACCATCTTCTAATCAAGGTCAGAATCCTCTCTGTGTCCTAGCGAGCAACGCAAGCTTCAGGACATCGTCATCCGCAGTGCATCACTCGGTACTGTCTTGCTGCCAGACTGTTCCACACAGCAGTGACCAGGTGCTTAATATTCCCCCCAGGATCTCCAGGTTCTGCTTACTCTCGGACTCTTCAGAACTGCTGAATCACTTGCCAAGTTATTATGCAAATGAAACAGTCTGCTTTCCTAGGTTCCATGTAAACCTGCAAACATGGAATGGTCCACTAATGCCTATTGTACTCTAATATGGTTAGTTTTAGAGAAACCTTCTCGTAATATTTAGAAAACATTTACTCCAGGTTATTATGCATTGGAACGCTCCCCAGACATTTTCAGAACTAAAAACTCTAACATTACATGAACGTTCCTTCATATAGAGAACCTAACTGGAATATTGTCATAAAGTTTTACAAAGGTTTCTAGTATTGCAATACAACCACTAAGGAACGCTGTCCAACAGTTATCCAAAAAATCCTACATTAAAAATGTTAAGATAATGTTCCATAAACCAAAGCATGCAACCAAAAACTAACATTATATTTATGCTTAAAAAAAACTTTCCTGGCAAGTCAAAGTATCACTCCCTGTATCCCTTCCTCCTCTTTCTCTCGGTTATATTAATTGTTTAATTAATTCCTCTCGTTGCAGCCCTTGTGTGGATCACCCCAGTTACCTCTCGTCTGCTCCCTCTTTAGTGATGTATACAGCGCCTCCCTGTCTTGAGCTCCCCAGTCCAGTCATTGATGTTGCTGCCTGTGTGTATGCCCACACACTCCCCAGTGTGCCCTGTCCCCAATCCTCCCTACCCTGTTTTGACCCCTCGTGGTCCATTTCTTTTTGTCCTGTCTGCAGTTTCATTTAATAAATCCCCTTTTGGTTTTCCCCAACCTGCTTCCACCTCTGTCCTTGCACGTGACATGACACATAGGACAGCCAAACAAATTGCCAGAGAACGCTCCGTATCCAAAACTACTGTTCCCAGTATGTTCTTGGAAACAAAAATCTTGAGTTGGGAACCTTTTACTGCATTCTACTAATAGTCCAACACTGTTACTAATATATACTGTAGCTTTAACCATTATAATATATGGCGTTGAGTATATTTCTGCCTCTCTTCACATATATTTTGCTCTGCATGGCAACATTAAACTGTACAACGCAGAATGTAGAGAAAATGTACTGTACTCAGGGTCGGCTTATAGGTCGAACAATCAGTTGCCTAGGGGCCCTGAAGTACTTGCTTTGTGGAGAAAAGGAAATTATCAGTTTCTTTAGTAGGGGAGCTTCCTGATTAAAGCTTTGCCTAGGATAGGGTAGACCTTACCCTGAAAGTATTATTGGTGCAGATTTCAGATTCATTGAACAGTAGGCAACTTTCTAATTAATGTAATTAATAAACATTCAAACAAGTAAGCCAGGCTGAGTAATTTTGTGTCATTAGTAACAATTCTTGCATGACTAGAGTGATCTTGACAAACAACAGGAATTTGTAAGGGACCCTCCTGGTGACTGACTCATTTGTCCAGTTCTTGCTATTTTTCACTGTTCATTTAGCACAGAAAGCAGTCTGACAGAAGCGTGGTTGCGGTAAACCCGGTCATGGAGAATGGATCTACCAAAAAGTGTGTTGCTTTGATGATGGGTGTCTATGATTCCAGAGTATTTCAACAGATAGGGCCTAAGGGAGCAGACTTCTGAGTCTACATGTGAAAGGGGGTGGAGTTTCAGCCTTGTTCCTTCAGCTACACCATCTGGAGAGTATCTTCTCAGTCTTTCATTTGCACCAAAAGCCATAAAAAATGCATTGTATATTTTATGACCTTACCTAAAGCTTCCATGGGATCTTTCCATAAGAAAGTAGGTGCTGCAGTATTGGGGTTTGTCTTAGTTGAAGTTACCTAGTATTTGAGTTTTTATTATGCTTTATTAAGTTTACCAGAACTAGAGACAATGTTGTTTCTGAGGAACTGAAATTCTGGCATAATGAAAAGGGAATAACATTTTGTTAAATAACTCCATTGCTACCTTATATAGGATATTTTAAAGGTAAGTGGAAAGTATTTGTGATGAGAGACACATTTCAATAGAGATGCAATTGTAAAGACAAACATTATATAGACATCCAGGATTCTATTACAGAGTATAATGTGAAAAAAATGAATGAACAGGATATTTACTCAAACAACATCCTTCCGAATTTGATATTTATATACTGAAATCACAGTTTATCCCTCAAAAACCTACGTTCTCAAAAACCCAGATGGCTGCATATTACGTAGAGCGTATTCAAGGCTATGATCTTTGATATCTACCCCACATAGCACAGCACTTGTTTACTCTGTAGTTGTATAGACAGCAAAGAAAAGATGTGATACCCCCTCAGACTAAATGGGTTTAATGCTAATAATCATTTCATTCAAACATGCACAATAAATAATATGTACAGTAGGCCTCAGGCCCATAATATTGCTATGTCTCATGACAATAGGAGTCCAGAATTCATAGCGAGAATATATCTAGGACCTGACACAGTACCCTGGGCCATAATAAATAATAAACAAGTTTCTAATCCTGTGTCAATTCTCTGTAGCACTTGAACACTATGAAGGCTTATATGAGTCTATGGCTATATTTAATATCAGGTAGTCGCTTTTGATAAAATGCTATTGTTCCGGAGTCTGACCCTGTTGCATGCAACACTGGCTCTTGAGTATTGAATTAATGACATGGATTTTTTTTAAAAGCATAAACTGAATGCATGGATGCAGGATGGTTCATTTGTAAATGAGAGGCAAACTAAACGGAAATGACAACCCATTCCTCCAACAGAATTGCTAAGCTCATCTGAAAATAATTAATGAAACTGAAGCCACCAGAAGTAGCTATGCTAAGAACTTACTACTAGCTATGAATGTGTCTCCCAATTACCGAAGGAAAACTAGAGCCAGCCCTGGGAATAACACCATCACCATAACAATCCCTCATGTGGAACGCAAAAAGTGAACGCACGTGAACAGCAGTTTTAACATCCAATCAGAGGTTTAATAGAAAGAGCAGCATGTGGGCAAGGGTGGCTTGTTGGTTAGAGGCACACACTTGTAATTGAAAGATTGCGGGTTTGAATCCTCGACCAGCAAAGCACCACTGAGGTCCCCTGAGCAAGGTACCGCCCCCAAGCACTGCTCCCCGGGCGCTGAATTAGCTGCCTCCTGCTACAGTACGTCACATTGTCACATATGGGTTAAATGCAGAGGACACATTTCATTGTGGTCTGTCAACAATGACAATTAATTGCAATTTTTTTTTTACCACACTCTGAAAACAGATTTAGTCCGTAGGTGTTTTTTTTTTGTTGTTGTATTAAACTAAACTAAAAATTGGATTTTCACATGTGTAATGAGAATGTCCCAACATATTTAAATTGGCTCTTTTCGGTTTCTGACCAACAACTTTAATGTCAATGGGTGCTTTTAATGGATAATAATAAATGGGTCACAGTCCATCCATTCATCTAATATGTGCATATCCTGGACATGGTTTTGGCGGGTGGTGGGCAGCACTGGGCTTAATGAAGGGGTACATCTGGGATAGGATGTTGTAGTCACAATGCACACACACACACACACACACACACGTAGAGACCCCAGCCTACCAACCTGCATGTCTTTAGACTACAGCAATAAACCACAGAACCTGGAGGAGGCCTGGATGAGATGTGCAGAACTCGAACACACACCCCTGGAGGTGCGAGGCGACAGTACTGAGCCGTCATGATGGCTCCCAGTCTTTGATGATAATTACATCTCCGCTAATTGCACGAAACCAACTGGAAGCTTATGGCTTCTGATGCGCTCTTGCCCATACACATATTCCTCTTAATCGTCACAGTTGTTTGCCGGAGCTACATCAAAGGGTGATGCTTCATATTTATTATAAAATTGAATCCTTTAATCAAAATTTACACAACATGCTTAACAGTATTCCCCAAAGACGCATCCTTTGCAGTGAGTAAACGAATAATAAATAATAATAATATTAATAATAATATAAAAAAGAGCCCAACAATCATCAGAGGAAATGGCAATAAGGAAGGAAGGATGAAATATTTAATAAATCGTATAGTGAAAGTACTGGTACTATAATAATAAACTTACAGTAGCAATAATAAGATACAAAGTAAACTTTTTGAATAAACTTAGATAATGTCACTTATGACCTAGTATGTTCTGATTCTTAGGGAATTAAGTGTCAATTCCTGCAGGCTGACTGAGACTAGAGTGTACAATTCCATGACACAATCCCACAAATCATAAAAGCCTTATTATTTTTTCAAGCTATATCCAAAAATAGGTGGATTTCAGCCTGTTTTGCTCTGCCTATATTGATATAGTCATCATGGTGTATTCCAAGTTCCTTCCTCCTGAATCTGGCAGGAATGCCCTGCTCATAATCCATGCGCCCTGCTTAAAACACTCTGCTTTGTTTGAAATTTAAATTGACTGGAGAGGTTTTAAAATGTTTTTTTAGACCAAGAAGAAGCGATTCATTTAAGCATTACAATATTATTTCTTCACAATGGCTTGTGTTATTAGGGCATTTAATAAATTGTAAGAACACATACGAGTGTTAAAATATTAATGATGACAGTCATTGGGATAATGAACAATAACTAGATACTCTCAAAGACATTACTACATGTGTATGTGTGTGTTACCATATGTATATGTGTGTATTACTATATACGTATAAATGTATATATCTGATGAGCAAAGGACAGCTCATGATACAATAATGAAGCTAAATAAATATGCAGCATTGCAAGGCATTGCAGCTGACTCCTGTAAAATATATTTCGATATATCCTGCCTACAATGGTGGATACCAGTGATATATTATTTAGTCAAACTCACAAGCACCAACCTACCTGCAACATAAGGCGTAAAATGAAAACCCTACATAACCGCCGTCACCTCCTCTGCCCGCAAAATCAATACCATGTATCTGGAGCCGCTCCAGAGAGTTCACCAGCATTCGCCCTAAACAATGGCACATGCATTATGAGAGAATGTCTAGTGGCAACAGACCTCCACCAGTCACGTCAAGCCACGGAAAAGGGCAGAAGATCAGGGAATCCTCTTTCTCATTCTAACTAGCAAGTGTACGCAACTTCTGCATGTCAACTCGCAACTTTCTATGGGCACAGCTGACAGAATTTTTTCTTTTATCTTTCTCATATTTAGAGTTCATTTTTCCTGCCATCTATTGCACAATATATTCAGAAAAAAATGCATAGTGTAAATGTAAGGAAAATAGTCCCATGTACTTCAGCACGGACAAATATATTTACCTCATTTATTTACCTTCATTTACCTTTTTTACTTTTACCGAAACTACTCAGGAAGGTGATGTTCTCTCAGGATGTTGTATTTGATTTTGATTTTCTTGTTCAACAAACAATCAGTCAAATTTATCAGTCTGCCATCCATCCATCCATCCATCCATCCACCCACTTCATACCAAGCATCTGTCTGTCAGTCAGTCAGTCAAAAAACATTTATCTAGAAGAGCCCATTGTATATGTGCAATAATATGTGTATGAAATTATGATAATTGTGTATAGCGGTAACTGGGAAAACCTGGTGAGAAAATGGTGGGGAGTGGAAGCTTGGGGGAGGCAGGACATACACTGCACATTTTTGATTGGCCCATTTAAATAGTATAAAATACAAATCGCCATAGTTTTCTGATTGGAAAAATCCATTGAGTGGTAAACAGATTCCATTTTGTATTCTTGACAAAGACTTACAGAAGTGCCACTGAAAGCTATTGCCACCATATATCGTCCCTCATCTACACAAAATAATTTTCCGGGCTGAATTTTATAATAGGGAAGGCATCTCTGATATGTATTGGCTAAATTGGCAAATCTAGGAAAGCAGTCATGTGAACTAAAAGTGATTTGTGACCTGTATCAAAAAATGCACGCTGTGTAACAGCAATGTTGTCTAACAGTTTCTATCAAGCGTCCTGTCCATATAATGCTATTGTTTTAAACAGCTCTCGGTAAGCCCTTGGTAATTATAAAGGTACAGGAAGGTAATCAAGATTCAGTAATAAATCATCTGTGAAGTCAGCGTGTTTGTTTGTACCAAGATCATTCATCTTGTGAAGAAAAGAAAACAATTACCATTAGTCTCAGCCCGTTAGCAACTCGTGACACCTGTACTGAGCTGCGCTTTGCATCACAGGATTCAGCCAAGCTCTAAAAAGACCCAGTTCACCTGGCGAATTCTGACGGGACTTTTGCATTGACTTTTATCTTTGAAAATGCAGTAAGCAAACGCTATTTCTAAAACAGCAGGAATTTTACCTGTCACTTCTAGCCTTCTAGCTAGAGAACTTGTGTAGTTGTTTGCAACTAGCCTTCAACCAAACAGCTAAGGACAGATGCTAATTTTGGTCATTGAAATTCTTCACTGGAAGCAGATATGAGTGTAGTTTCTGTGTGAGTTTGTAGGTGATTTGAAAAAGTTAAATCAGCATGCTGTGCAGTTCAGCGCCCGTTTTACTGCTAAATAATTAGGTTTTTTTTTCACTATACAGGCTGATTAATATGAAAGCTGGAATATTTGTGCATGATGAATTTGTTTTGAACAAGTCAGCTTAAATATTGTTAAATCAATCAGAAACTGGACTTCTGTGGTGAGGTCTTTTTATGGAAAAGCAAGAGGTCATTAATATGAGAAAGTTGTTTGCTATACGTTGTTTGCCTTTTTATGAGTTGTATGTTTTACTTTTCAGCAAATTTTGACATGGTAGTCTGGTGGTTGCATTCTGGGGCACCTTCAGGATTTTACCTCAGGGTACATCTATTAATGAATTGCAACCCTTACCTCAACCGGGGTGGGTGCAGAGGTCACCTTCGGTTACATTTATCAGCTGGATTCCTCTAGGTACATTTTCCCTTCTGTTGAAAATGGCTGATCGTCCAATGCAATCATCTGCATAAAGTTTAAGTATCGGCCGGTAATATCGGTAGGCTAAAAGGTGTTAAATGCTATATTGTGCATCTCTACATATTGCTGATTCCAACTTAAGAATTTTGAAAGAAAATTGCAACATTGATTCTGGGTGAAAAAAATCTGGTTTCGTATTTTTCCCATAATCCTCCAGCCACACGTTGCATGCGTTTTTGCTGCAGACATAAATGAAGCAAAGAAATGTAACATCAAATAATAAAATGTAACATGAAATTATAAGGATGTTGTAGATGGAATCAACTAACTTGCAATAAATTTTTAATATATAGGGACAATTTAAATGTCACTGTCTCAAAACAGGCACTTCCATAATCACCAGCATTATCTTTAACTTGGGTACATGTATAGCAGACCGCCGGCTCTTCATTGCGATTGATGAAGCTTGGAGACCACCGGTGACATGACGATCCATCCGCTGCAAGCAGCGCCATAGGAGGAGGCTTTATTCTTGCAGATCACTGGAAGAGTCGATCACATCAGGCTTCCCTTTCACGGTGCTGGAAGCCAGATGACTGGCTGCCATTAGCAGTCTGTGAGCTTGGGACCAGATGGCCTTGAGCAGGAGGTAAAAGAGAACAGGCAGGAGGCCAAGATTGTCTGTACTAATAGTCTGATTTAAATGTAGATATGGCTGCCTGAAATACAAAGCAATAGACTGATGTAATGTCGCAAGTCTACGTTTATTGTATTGACAAATATAGTATCTTATCACAAACCAGTATGGACCAATGCCTTGTTGCTGTACATGAAAAAGCTCCCGTAATGATGCTTTTTGCAGTTTTAAATAACTATCAAAATGCTGCTGCAGAGAACCACAATCATAAACACTCACAAAGTCATTTTCCACCATAGTGTGAAGCCCTCAGTGAAGCCCTCATCTATTGTTAGCTGCCTTCGATTTAGTGTTATCTTTTTACAATGAGCCAGTGTTCACCACCCAATTCAATAGCCCACCTAAAGTTCTTTGCACTTCCTATTATGCAGGACATATTGCATTGAGGTGCAAACCTGAATGGGAACCAGCAATTTGTTTTTAATGCTAAGCAATATTCTGGTGCCGTGTTGGTCTTAAAGTGCATGATGGGATATCGCGTGGAATATGGTTCCTTAACACCTGACGCTTCGAGATACCAATTATTTGGTGACTTATAGAATATAATAGGCCATGAGCAGAAGCTGCAAAGATGAGACAGAATAATGTAAGTATTTATCCTCTCATCATATGATGCTGTTGGTTATCCTTGGTTATCCTTGGTTATCCTTGCCATTTGATGACTTTTTCTGCTAGAATTAATGTTTCCACTCCTCGTATACCACATAAGAAGATGATGCATCGATGTGGTGACTTCACCATACAGAAACTGCACCCACACTGATACACAGTGCCAGTCAAGTGCTGATGAACCACCTGGAGAGGATACCTCTTACCTGACAAAACAATGATAAAGTGCTTTCTCGCAAATATAGAAGCCGTTTTATTTAACAGCAATAGTTGAAATGGGCATTTCAGGCTTGGAGGCCAGGAGACACCAGTAAAGCTGTGATAAGACTCGGACTGCGGTCGAAAGGTCTTTTTTGCTTAGGAAGGTTCCTAACTGAGTGAAATGACCAGGAAGTGTCTGCAGTAAGTGGCAGCCATAAAAAGAGCTGTTCAGTTCTGTAAAATGCCAAGGAAAGGTGCTTCAGTGATTCCTTTCCTATCTCATTTAGCATAAGGAACACCGGACCATCCATTAGGGAGATAATGACATCCCACAATTCCCCGCGGCAGAAACATTTAAAGCGACGCACCATCAGTGCAGATCATAACAGATTATAATCAGCATATTAGCCATAAAACAGAAGTCGGTCTTTCCTGAAAAAGAGACGTTATTTGTCAGACGGTGATTTTAATTCCACCTGTTTGAAACTGAAGAGTGATTGATATGTAGTGTGTTTATAAGCCTAACATATGACCATCTTGCATACTTTAATAATTATTTTCATAAAATGATTGGGACGCTTTGATAAATGTGTGCAGGCTGGAAGATGAGGGTGAGCAGCCATTCTCAATGTGACAATTGTTTCACTTCAGTTTTGTGAGTAGTAGCCTATATTCCAATTAAAATTTCAATTACAGGATTAGAAATTAAGTAAAAAAATTCACTGTGTTGTCCGGATTTATGTAGCCCACATGAAACAACACGGTAAGAATGCACGGAGCAAAGATGCGGTGTTTGTAGTTTATTTTCGGAACATGGTTTCATACAGTGGACCCCCGTACTTGTGTAAGTGCAGTCGGATAGTCTTAGCATCATGGTTCTCTTCTAAAATTAGTCTTAGTCTCAGCATCTAGTAGTTACGGACACTTTCTTAATCATTTTTACACAGATAGCTACTGTAGGGACTATGCATAATAGGATCCTTAATATTTTATGATTTGGATGTCAGGCTTCCTTCATTTCACAGTCTGAAGAAAATAATTCCTCTCCAAGGAATTCTGTATTTGAAGACGCATCAGTCAAAGCTACGTTTATTAAAGTGATAATAGGAATCTTATTAGTCAGTTAGACTATGGATTCTGCAGCAGTAGAGTTTATCTTCATTAGGAGACTGTTGCTAAACACTGTCATGATTCATTAATAGATTTTATTTTCTTCTCAGGTATAATAGGGATCCTTCTGACAGCCTTTTTCAACAGTCTTACTATCCATCTATTTTAGCTATGGTGTGTGACTCAGCCCATTAAGCCTGTGATTGTAAGGTCACTGGTTTGAGCCCAACTTCGGCAGAATAGTTAAATCTGTGGGCCCTTGAGCGGGGCCCTTCACCCCCAGCTCCATGGGTGCCAATACAGGTGGCTGCCCTTGGCTTCCAAGCTTGGTCTCACCTACATATGTACCCCTGTGTCATAAAGAGCAAGATATGTAGGATAGGCAAGAAGAGAGCTTCTCCAAGGGGATCAATAAAGTTTAATTATTATTATAATGTTTTTTGGACAGGATTGTGGGGGGAATTCTATGCCAGGCAGCACAGGGCAAGGGTACACTGTGAAAAAGATGCCAGTCCATTACAGGTCACACATACTATGGGCAATTTAGAGACACCAATTAATGTAAGTGCACATCTTTGGACTTCGGCGGAGACCTCATGGCCAAGGGAAAACATACAAACTCCACACGCAGGTACACATTTAGAGAGGAGGCCGGATTCAAACCCCGACCCTCGTGTTATCCCCAGTAATACCAAAACAAGAAAGCACCAGAGCAGAGCTTTTCCAAAATCTGCAGACTAATTTCTTGGCAGGGGTCTTGATGATGCACAGAGATGGTCTTGCCACATCCATTGAAGTGGTACTTGCTGGTTGCTGATTAATGAACCTTTTCAGAGGCACTTTGGCAGTAATCGCTGTTTCGTATTCAGTGATTACTTTGGCCTTTTGTTATGCATGCACATTCCCCAATGAGAGAAAAAAATCTCATAATTAGTCTCATAGACTGGAATCTGAGGCTTTCTTAATGAAGACAATTAGGGTTGGGTGGCCAACCTGCCAAAAGGAGTATGAGAATATTTGGCCTGCCTTATTCTTAATCAGCTGTGCTTGCCTGTCTAATTTAGAGGGTCATGTTGTGTTCAATTCAGGAACTTAATTTGTTCTTAAAAATAACTCTAGGTCAGTGTTTCCCAACCTGGTTGGTCCTCGGGGACCCCCAGACAGTCCAAGTTTTTGCTCTCTCCAGGCTCCCTACCAGACAGTCCACATTCGCAAAAACTTGGGCCGAGGATCCCCAAGGACCGGGTTCGGAAAAACTGCTCTAGGTGCTTAAACAAAAATGGCTTGTTTTGTAAGATGACTTGTTGCGAGGCATTCAGGATAGCCCACCATTCAACCCCTCAGGTAGGGAGTACTCTACTTTTCCTCTCAGACCACAGAATTCATTGACAGTTTCTACCTAATTAGGCATCTCAACAGATGCTAACTGTGCACCAAAACTGCATCACAATAGACACTCTCAACTTTTCTTCACCAGAGTCTGCCTGCAGATGTATCTATGGTAATATACTTGCTAAGTGTTTGTTTATTGTCATGTCATTTATTTGTTTGTTTGTTTTTCATTGATTGATTGATTGATTCATTCATTCATTCATCCATCCCCATCCATTTTCCATCCATTATCCTACTGGGTCGCGGGGGGTCCGGAGCCTTTCCCGGAATCAATGGGCACGAGGCAGGGAACAACCCAGGATGGAGGGCCAGCCCATTGCGGGGCACACTCACACACCATTCACTCACGCATGCACACCTACGGGCAATTTAGCAACTCCAATTAGCCTCAGCATGTCTTTGGACTGTGGGGGGAAACGGGAGTACCTGGAGAAAACCCCATGACGACATGGGGAGAACATGCAAATTCCGCACACATGTGACCCAGGCGGAGACTCGAACCTGGGTCCCAGAGCTGCACCACCATGCCGCCCCTCATTCATTCATTCGTTTGTTAATTTATTTATTGCTGTTATTTACCCCTGGCTGTTGTACTGTAGTTATTGTTCCCTGTTTCATTCCGTATTCACTGTCTTTCATTTATTAGGCAGTGAGGTCTACAGGAAGCATGTAAGAAGGAATGTCATTGTACTCTGTACATATTCATCCATCTTATAGCCACTTATCCAGTACAGGGTCACCGAACTATGTCGACCTGACAAGAAAAACAAGGTGAACCCTCTTCTCCCCTTCACAAGCCCATTGACGTGGGCAGTTAAAGAGCATGAAAGTCTGCACTCCCACAGTTCACTGTTCTTAATGACTTTGAGGGCCTCAAGCTGAGGCACTTTTTCTTCTGAAAATCTCCACTTTTTAAAATGAAGGCAATTAACAATCAATTTAAGCTATTTCTCTTTAGAAACATTCAGTATAGTCCACTTGAACACTCATATTTTCGCAAGTGAAATAACCGCCCCTTCCCCATAATTTCCGATGCTCTACTACTGCTTACCTCTTCATTATATTACAGTCCTTACAAATGATGTTGCCTTGACGACCCAAATCGGTGAATGTAGCGCACAGCAATTGATGTGCGCTGCCTCATGCACTGCATTTTCCAGGCAGTTTTTATATTCGTGTTTTTTTTATGATATATTGAACTGCACTGTTCATAATATCTTAATGCTAACATAAAATATGTTGTTTTTTCACTATTAGTTATTTGGTGTAGTAATTAAAAACTTCCTTTGCTATATCAAAAAAGTACTTGTGGGATTATAGAGTTTACTATGAGCGCTGTTTCTATTCTTATCGGTTCTATTCTATATCATTTCTCATACTGTACCTGTGAAATGTCTCGTCTTGCTTTCTATTAGTACTGAATTCAGGTTTTCCTTTCAGCCATATCTAATTGAATATCAGTAAAGATTCTATGTATATTTAAGGCCAGTATTACATACATTTCTGACGCCTCTGTTACCTACATTCCTGCCCATTCCCCCATGTCTTCAACATATCAGGCCTTTTAGTCCTCTTTTGTTTTGTTGATGTTTTACTCGCTAGCGTAGGTGGTGCTTTCCTTCCATTCTATTTTAATTAATTCTAATTAATTTCAGCCACTTTTTTTTTTGGGAAACTGAGTAGATAATTGCCCGGGTCAGTAGGCAGTGTGGCAGTAAGGGAAATGGACTTATTTTTCCAGACAGCTACCAGTGTGTGTGCCCAGGAAGTACCCTGCCGACGTAACCTTGAGGAAGTTAGCAAAGGCCGTCTAGCTGTGGAAATTGTGAATCACTTTTGATGAAAGTATCTGCTATTCAAAGCCGTCACTGTAGACTGTTCAATATTTGGGGGACAAGGACAGATCCATGAAGTGACTGAGTCAAATCCACCTGTTCACAGTATCCTGTATGTGTGTATTTTTGTCTATTGTATGTATGTATAGGCTACCCACTCATTTCAATATTAACTGTATAAAGTCGTTTAAGCGTATACGACTGAAATTAGCTAAACAAAAATAAAAAATGTTCCCCTTAGTCAGTAGGTCAGATGACAACCAAATTCTCCTGAGAAATTTATTCATATTTCCATCCATCCATCCATTTTCCAAACCGCTTATCCGTCTGGGTCACGGAGTGATTAATATTTTTAAAAGCAAAATCCTAGAAAACATTGGGCAGGACGATCAGCACACTTTTGAATACTGGGTGGGTTGTGTCCCACCCGCTGCCATGAGTAACGCCTATGCTAGCCTGCAACTAAATGATAATTTCAGAATTTTCAAGATCTTATTCATAAATAGGTCAATAGTAATTAGTCTTTCATCTTCCAAGTAGCTTATATGTGTCATATCATGTCCCAGTGTCTGTCTGTCTCTCTGTCTGTCATTATAGCTACATTGCATTTCTGAATGCTTGTTCCTTGTAAGATAAGTCATCAAGGGAACGTGGTCTCCCAGGGCTAGACGAAGTCTGATAACATCCCCATTTGCTCACCTGTGCATTATCACCCATTATACAAAATCTTGTGTAATGTAAATTAGCTGCTACGATTATGATTATTCGTCTTATGTGAGTAGGGTCCTTGTGGAATACAGTGAGGAACGAACCACACGAGAGATGAAGTAAAACAGGCCCTGCTAACTCACGTTAGCCTCTTTCTGATACACTGCAGTTCACAGGACTCCCCCTCAGTAAGCAGTGAACCAGGGTAATTTTAATTAAATGAAAGGCCACAGAGATGAGGCTCCAGCAAGAGCGGGCATAATTTAGGGCCTTGATATAAAATGGTGCTCGTGTGTAGCATCTTGAGCAAGACAGATAAGGATTACAGTTATGGTTATTAAGGCATGTGCTAGTAGAGGGGGCAGGACCAACCAATCAGATGTCTTGGCCACGCCTCCTCTAGTTGATTGGACCCACCTCCTCTACAATCCAATTGGTTATCTGTCTGAACCAGTAATTTTTTTTCTTCTGCCCTCAGAACATTTTTGCGCAAGTAAAACTCCCATGAGTGAGTTTGAAGCGTGTTAAAGGTAATGGCAGCTCTGTAACAGGCGGTGCGCAGGAAGAGTGTTTGCCGAAAGAGGCTGCAAGAAAGAAAGGAAAAAAACTGCCATCTTTAATTATTTCTTTCAAAGGGAGCCTTTATTGCTCTTAACTGGAAAATGCTTCTCAGCCACGCGTTGTGGTTGCCGCTGGCAAGAGGGGCTCAAGAGACGTGAATAGAGCAGAGCTGTGACACCAAACAAGATGTATGGCATCTTGAGCGAGATAGATAAGGAAAGACCTCAGTGACAATCATTATGTGATATAGAGCAAACTGAGGATTCACACATGTATGCAAGATACATTAGCTTTACCTTATAACATATGTATGGATGGTCGGAAGGTCACTGGTTCAAATCCCGTGGCTGGCAGATTGATGCCAATGTGGACGCTGCACGCTGGCTGACCCTGTGCTGTGACCCCCGAAGTTTGCTCTTACCTATATATGTATCTGCGGAGAGCAAGATGGTGTAGGCAGAAAGACAATTTCCCCACAGGCATGAATAAAGCATGACTATTCTACTACGCGTATATCCTCATCTTCCAACTGCTTACATAGTTCAGGGTCATGAGGATATGTGTGGATTCTATGTCGATTCAGGGCATCAGGGACACCTTCCAGTTAATAGACGATGGCAATATGGTTGCCTCCCATTTGTGGCACATTTAATTAATACCTTATAGAAAAACTTGGTATGTCCATATGTTAAAGGCTTGTTCACTGTCTGATATGCTTGTCAGTTCCTGGATGTCCTGTCAAGATAATTATGTTATCGACTTATCACACGATATATGGACACAACCTCGATAATTTTTTTCTGACCTTGATACTGGCAAATTGCCTTTACATAACAATGAATGCCGGCAACATTTTGGCCAGTTCTGCTGCTTTTACCCTTTCATCTGCTCTCTGTGTTGCAAGCTCAGCTCAGGGCTGGTCCATACATACTGCACAGGATCATCCTGTGATCAGCCCATGACTAACTAGAAGATAGCAGATAAGAAAATGTCTCAAAATTATGTAACTGCAGGGTGCCCAGCCATGTTTGTACCTCTGTGCTACTACGCAAGCGATTCCTGACTCCTGATTGACTTGGAAGGGAAAACCATGACAAAACCACTCCTAAAACTAAACTAGATTTCAAAGCAAAAAAACAATTAATACTCTGATAACACTGATGCAATAACATACAAGGGTTTTTGACGTTGCAGTACAGAGGCCTTTTATTTTAGTTTGTAGCCATCTGGGAGTCTTTATAACCCCTTAGTGAAGAATCATATAATCATTATCATTCTGATCACAGAAGGCAGAGAAGGTGTTTTTATACAGTCTTTGGTCTGACTTCTTTATGACATCCTATCACTTTTCCCCTGGCCGATGAACGATCAAGGTGCGTTTGTGTCACTGAGTGGAGTCTCCACAAAGCTGGGTTGGTAGTATATTGCCTGCAAAGGAATGAAAGAATCTTTGTACACCTGCATCAAATGTTTAATATGTAATTCAAATTTTATTAAGAGAGCTTGAGACTACATTTTATCTATTTTTTGGATGTGTGGTTTTATTTATGTTTTGTTTAGGATATTTGCATTTTTTGACATTTCAATTCCAATGTCTAAATATTCTTAATAATTAAAAATGTATTGCTCTTTAAAAGGGTATACAGTACTTGTATTATTATGCTATTATCATTACGTCAGTGGCATAAAATAATCTTAAAATGACAATAATACAGTTTATCGCAATTCTTTCTGGAACAATATATCGTCCAACTGAAGTAGTTATTGTGACAGGCCTACTTCTTGGATGTCCACTGATAACATTGGTTGCTTTATCTTAACTGGACTGACCATTCTTCACATCTCCTGACGTTTCCTGTCCAGTAAAGATATTGACAAGGGACTGAGTATGCTTGTTCAGCTTGACATTTTTGCCCAGTTAAAAAACCACTCATTACCAATACATGCTCTACATGTGTATTTAACTACAAACCTCATTAGATTTGTCAGATATTTCATGCTGTAAACATGTCCCCTCGGATAGCGAATTTGAGTTCATCGTTATTTTCCATCGGTATAAAAAACAGGGTAAAAATAAGCCTACTCATATTTTCATTTAGTCTTTTTTGGTTCATGCTCTCATTCCTGCTGAACTGTACTTAGTCTTGACTTTTTTATTAAATTGTGTCTGTTTTAAATAGAATAATGATGAAGTTTTGTCCTGAAAAGGAAAAAATAAAAGAATAAAATGAGGAGCAAAGATTTTACAGAAACACACATTTGTTTATACAAATGTCC
The DNA here is from genome assembly GCF_023856365.1 of Brienomyrus brachyistius. Lineage (NCBI taxonomy): Eukaryota > Metazoa > Chordata > Actinopteri > Osteoglossiformes > Mormyridae > Brienomyrus > Brienomyrus brachyistius. Next base: position 13,760,197 of record NC_064547.1, on the reverse strand, counting down.
AATATATAGTATATGGTAAATACCAGGTCAACCCCAGGTTTTTAAGCATCAAACAACCAACTGCAAGGTTGCAAAATGGTGAAAGCTGTATGCTTGTGTGTTTGTGAAATTTCTGTTTTTGTATTATAGCTACAGCTAAGTGTAACATGTTGCCTTTAAGCCACAGTTAGCAGCTATGAATGCACCAGGGCTACATTCGATTTTACAGCCTGTTCATTTGCCTGCACCTTTTTACTGCTAATATAAAATTGGTTTCTCTTTTGTCTCTTGGCCTCTAACACACACACACTCAGACCTTGTGTCTCAGACCCACAGCTGCTAGTCCTTTCCAAGACGAACACATTTTCGTTTTCCTTTATGTTTTTCTTGTGCTGAAGCCAAAAGAGTGGTGTCTTTTGTTTCTGTTACTCTCCAGCATTTCATTAAACTTGGCTCAGTATTTCTTTCATTTAAAGTTGAGTTTTTTAGTGGCTACTGGTGGCTCAGGCAGTAGCTCTGTTGCCTCACAACAGTTTCAGGACTAACTGACACCTCTGTAGGTGAGTGCATATGTTCTGGACTGGCAACCCATCCAGAGTGTACCACAACCTTGTGCTCTATACTGCCTGGGATTATTTCCAGGTGAACTTGGATCAGTATTGGAAGGTGGATGGATTGATTCAGCTAACACTTTTGGCCAAAGTGACATACGAATGAGGCTGAAACTATATCACAAGCATAAAGTTGTGAAGGAGAAACAGGTGACAAGTGAAAGTTAGAATTGGTAGAGCAAGCACTATATTAAACATTCTAAGAACCTAATACCAGAAGAATTATTTAAATCAAAACACCATGAGGACTAGGTGCTTACTTGATGAGTACAAATATAACAACATCCAGTGTTTGCAAGAGACAATAACCAAAGAACACTCCAGGAAGAGGAGCTTGAGGAAGTTGAGGTTTTCTGGCAAAAGACTAAGGGTGTTTCTTTAAGGCTGACAGATTCTGCTAATCGAAGGCTGTTCCTTCCCTCTCCAAGAGATCTAATTTCCTGTTGAGCTTAGGTGCAGCCTTAATCTAACACACCTGACACAGAAATTAGGCCCTTCAGCAGCATCTCAGTATTAGAACCAGGGCTATGTTCAATACCCGTTATGGAACTGTTATGGAAACAGTGGTGCATTGAAGACCCTGTCGTGTTACGTAAACGTTCCAACTATAGCTATTATCCATTGTGACTGTTGCCTTTATAATTCTGCAGGGTTCATGTACACATTGCTGCTCATTGAGTACTGTAACACCTCTGACATACCCACCAAATGAAAGAAAACATACCTCAAAATCTGTTGCACGTTTCACAGTGTTTTGAGGAAAAGTCGTTTTAGAAACTGTAACAAAACATTGCACACCGTTTTCAGATTGAATGTGCCCCAGCTATGTTAACACATACTGAAGGACCTGATTATATGTATCAGGTGTGTTAAATTGGGGCTGCACCTAAATTTTGCAGGGTGATAGATCTCCAGGAGCAGAAACGAGTAGCCCTGTGCTAACTAGATGTGGATGAGTCGCTCATTCAGCCATTGAGGACCCACACATGGGAAACATCTAGAATTAGTCTTATTTTGGCTGAAGATGGCAAGATGAAACACGTCTCGATGAGTGACTCAATGCAAGATCCTGCCATTTGATGACCAAAAATCAGCAGCAAAGATGTGAACCTGAAGTGAGTGCCTATAGCGAGCCAATGAATATGGACAAGGAGAAGTGTAACATGAGAGCATAGTGGCTGCTTTAATACCAGACATGCTAGTGGGGTTTGAATCATTTGTAGTGGTATAACAGCACAAGCTGCCAGGCAGTCAATTTCGGAAAGAGTTGCAGTAATCCAGCCAAGAGTGGTACACTGACTTAATGGACTGGTTTGCATGATATAGAAATAATCTATGTTTGCAATATCCTTGTTTGTTTGGCAAAAGTAAAAGCAGAGTTAAAAATAATTTTCTCTGTTTAGAGCATGTTAGAGTGCCATGCTGAATTTCTGTCTACAAAGCGTTTATTTCCGTGTACCATTGTATTGCATTAAGGTGAGTCTGACGGGAGGTACAGAGATGCAGGGTATGTGTGCTGAAGAAAGAGGGAAGCGTGGTTAATCTGCTGAATGAGATAAAGGCGTCTGGGTTGCTATTTTTTGGGAGCATCACGATTTTGGATTTGTCTAGGAAAAGAGGTCAAAACCTCTGAATTCTGAAGATTTTGCTGATGCGAGGTAGAGAAGCCTTTGTATTTCTTGAATGCAATGCAGAAAAGGCAAATTCTGAGAGTAAATAAGACTTCACAGTATTAAGAGGAAAGACGCGGACAGGATGTCAAGTGGTGTTTTATTGTTCTGTAAAATTGTCTCTATTTATCTGGAATATGTATTTCATTAATATATATATATATAGCAATTTTTAATGATGTGTTAAACAAAATGGAAAATGAGTACAGCAGAGTTCAGCAATTAGTTTCAATCACAGGCCAGCTTTTTCATCAGTGCTCAGTAAGAGGCCAGTATAGTTTTACAGACACACGGAAATGCGTATATTTGTTTTAAATAAGTTTGGTTTATATATTAATTAAAGAACCATTTATTTTTAAAAATAAGTAATATTATTAAGTGATATGTCTGTATCAGTTTTGTGAGATACCATCTGGCATTTTTTAAAAGAAAACTAAAAAGGGAAACAGCCACGTATTTTCTAGACAGGCCAGATTCGGGCCACGGGCCCCCATTTGCTGACCTACGGAGTACAGTGTTTCAGCAAAACATAATTTTATTACCTCAGTCTCAGATGACCATCCATTTTCCAGCTGTTTAGCCTGGAGGGGGCATCTGGAGCCTTTCCCATGTCAGCAGCGAATGGCACGGACTGGACGGGGTCCTCGTGTGTCGCAGGGGACATGAACAAGCCAATCAGAGGTGGGGAGAAAGTCAGACTCGCACACCAGGAGATGTAAGGTAACTCCCCACTGGGTCACTGTGCCACCTGACTTCTGAAGAGCAATTACTGTACAGTACGGAAATCTACCTAATTCCATGAACATTGAAAAGTACATTATTGACATATACCTTATCGATCTAGTTAAACCAATTACTTCAAGACTATTATGAATACATTCCTGTTTTTAACTTGTCAGGCCTTCATTTAATCAACACCACAGTTCACTGTGATTAGTGCATTGAAAATCACGACAAGAAACTAATAGTTTTTTTAGGGTCTTTTCTTAAGGGTGGTAGATCTTTTGTTTTTTTATATCTGCTGAAGATTCTTGTTGGAGTATGTGCATATGCTGCCCTTGTTAAAAAAAATCTAAATACATCCCTAGATTCACAGATGGGCCAAAACGTTATGGCCATTTCCACATGAAGTGTTGTGGTTAGTTTTTCTAAGTCAAATCAGGAGTCAGGAACTGCTTCTGTAGAATTCCAAAGTCAGTCCTTTGTTGTATCCACCTACAGTAGGTTATATCTAAAATCAGACACTCTGCAGGAGTGTGTCTTATGCTGAATTATGCTCTATACACTTCGTCATAGGGGGCATCCCAAGCATCATCTTTCTGGACCAATTGCTATCATTGTGCCTCCCCGTCCAGGGCAGACCTTGACATGTACTGTTTTTTATGAGATAACATACTGTACATGCAGCATACGTCCATGATCGGGTGCTCATCATGTTTTGGCTCATTGGTGTATACTGTAGTTATGACTCCATGCTATAAATTGAGTGCCTTACAGTAGAAATGGCCTTACAGTGTAAACCTCAGTGGGGCAGGTAACTGCCAGTTTGGCGTGTTTCAAAGTGAGCTGAGTGCTTCAGATGTCTGCTGAAGGGTTTGAAGAGACTAAATATGAAAGTCATCTCAGATCTCCAAATACACATTTCAAGGTCACTCAGTGTACGGGTAACCAGATAAGGCAGCATTTCAGAAGATGCTAAGGAACTCGCAGGTAGTGACTAAATGTTTGGCAATTGCTAGCGGTTTGAAGAGTCTTCAGGGGAAATATATTAATAACTCGGGGGGCATGAGCAATGATCATTTCTCTTGAAGTCATACAACCCACAGATCCTGGGATGTCAACCGCTATGTAAGACTAAAAAGGGCAAAATGTAAAAACCAGTCAGATGGGCAAATGCCAGCTGGGCTACCAAAGTCATATTACTCAGTAAAACAAAGAAAGAAACAAAAAAATCATGTAAGCTACGGACATCCTCTATGTGGGTAGAAATGTGAAACTGAATAGGAACAGAAATGACAATGGCTGAAAGAGACTGAATGCTCCATTAAAGAATGCAGACAACTGAGAAAGCAATTAGGAGCAGAAACACAATAAAGCGGAGGTATCCTAAATGTGGGACGTGCCCCTAGTGGTGTGCGGAGGGATTACGTGGTTGAGTGTGTGTGTGCGTGTGTGTGTGTGTGTGTGTGTGGGTCTGTATGGGGGGGGTTACCAATATTTGCTGCCACCAGTATTGATACCGGGTCATCAGGTCCCTTTGTGTGAGACCCTTTGTGTGCGGTCGACCACTTCACCACTTAATTTTCGCCCAGATACTGCTACTACACCATTTCTTAACTTGCGGTTGAACAGGGCAGCTCTAGCAGTGCAGAAATTTGGTAAACCGACGGGTGGAGAGATGGCATCCTATGATGGTACTCATTTGCTGCTAGTGTGTTGTTGTTGGAGATTGTAAAGTTGTGGGCTTTAATTATACACCAGTGTCAACAATGGGTGTGGCCGACGTGTCCAATTCCTCTAACATACTTCTGATCATATTTTAAGGTAGTACAATGAGAATGAGTGTAGAGAAAGTAACAGCTGATTTTTTTTACATGTTTATGAATATCTGTTTAACCAGCTGAACTGTTATGATAACTCTTGTTCACCAATGTGTCCCTTTAAGCGCTGTAACAAAGAGAACAGGAAAACTTGCACATGCTATACTTAACTTTACATTCCAGGAAATTGTGCTGAGATCCATGTTGTGCAATTAAGAAACTTGGTGAGCTCACGCAAGACATGTTACAGAGGCGGTATCCACCTTGAAAACTAGGCTGAAAAAAAATTAAAGACTGTTTTAAGCGATAATTTGTAGTAAAATCAAGATGGAGCAGCGGCTATGCCTCAACACTTAACACTTCGTATTGCACATGGTCCTGTAGCTATTTTTTTGTGGGGGAGGGAGGTAAACTAGCTCATTATAAGATGCAAGAGCAGATGCTTGCAAGCACAGGAACAACAGTGTGTCAATGGCATTGAATCGGAATACAAATGAGTAAGTAATGAAGCAAAATTATATGTACTTATCCAAGGGACTAGCTTCCTTTTGAAGTGAAAATCTGGCATAGATTCTGCATGCCTTATTTGGGCCCATCACTGTTATAAGTAGGGCACCGTTTGATGGAATGTTAGCTTAACTGCAATGAAAGAGGAAAACATCACTTTTCGGGCCCTTGGCTTTCAGCTGGTTACCTAAGTAAATGGAGGTCAAATCTGTTGAAATTAGCTAGGACCACATGATAACAATGGCAATAAATTATTATACGAAAGAGTTAATTCCATGTGAAATATGTAACAAGTAAAGTGATGCTTTGTTATTCATATTTCATATATGTAAATCATTTCTGCAGCACAGTGAACATTTTGACCAAAACATTGAATTAACTGTGCTCTGGTTCATATTCCATTGGTCATCGGGAGTTTTTCATAATGTGTAACACTCTTGTGAAAGATATGGATATGGTTTGCAATATTGTTTCTGGTAATATTCCTTAAAATTCATTAATTAGATTTTAGACTAAACATTGTATCCTCTTCAGTCTCTATGCAGGAGAGAAAATCATTCAGTATTAGTGGGGCAGAGCATAGATATCATTCTTCAAAACCTGTAATCATTATCCACTCTCAAATATAGATATAGACCTTATATGACAATGGATTTGACAATACATGAATATGACTTTAGACTTGGACAAAGAGAAGGAAAAAAATGAATTCCTCTGTGTTTGGGCTGTTGGACAATCCAGGCGTTGTGGTGTTTCATTAAATATGAACATGCATAATGCATATATGACAACTAGGAAATCGATTCAGGCTATGATGATTTTTAAACTTATTTTAAATTAAATGAGGCTCACATGTTGCATTATACTATAATTGCACTGGAGGTCCTGCTACGCAACATTTTTTGCTAACAGAGACTTGGTGAAATGAAAAATGAGAAGAATATGTAAGTTAAGAAGATAGAATCTGTTAAGAAGTTCTAAGAGGATAGTTAAGAAATTAATTTTATGCATAATGCATAAGACATTTGTGAATAGAGGACTTCCTCTCATTTTGTTGGACTGCAAGGGTCACTAAAGGAGCATTGGGAGTAAGGCAAAGGGGCACGACCTGCTTCTGCATTTCAATGGCTGTGCTGCAACAGCAGCACTCTCCTACAAAGACGTTAGAAGTGTCACGATGGGAATTTACATTAAAGTTAATCAGACAATTGATTGTAATCTATTTTATTTCCTTGAATTATGTTACTTTTAGAGACAGCACAGTAATATGATGATTTGATCCCTTATTCCTGTATATAGGCGTATTACCACTTATCAGTATGCTTAGTGTGGGTTACAGTATTTTTTTAGATATCTTACACTTTTTTCATATCCGTCCAGGGGTGGTGCAGTGGACAGCAGTGTCACCTAATAACTCCATCTAATAACTGTGTGCAATTTGCATGGTCTCTCTGTGTCACATGGGCTTTCCTCCTGCTACCCTGGCTTCCTCATGTAGGCCAAGACAGAAGGGTTATTGAGGTGATTATGATTAGACCTCATTCTGGAGCTGTAATTAGCTTTCCAGCTAGGGTTTGGGATTTGGGCTTGAATAGGTTTAAGACTTGAGCTAGGCTTTAGTATTTGGGCGTGGATTGATTTGCCCATAGGGCTACAGCTACAATAGGCTCAGTCTGAACTGGATATTGGGCACCTTCCCACAGTTTTGGTGGTCACCACTCCAGACTCGTACTGGCCCACTAAATGTTCTAACCCCCCTTTTTCCTCTTGTTTAGACTATTTTGTGTTTTGAGGGAAATTGCCCCTAGTGGTAATTTCGATCTAGACAGCACAGTTACCAGAGCAGTTTGTATCAATCTCTGTATCACTCCTAGTGACTCCTGCAGCAGTGGCTAGACTGTGTACAATCTGATATGGCTGATCAAGCTCATCTTTTGTGTTACAAAACAATGGTCTCGTAGCGCACAAAGCTAGTGCAGGACTGCTAAGTAGACTGCTATGTGTTCCTGGCAGGAGGCAGCCTGTTAGCGGCGCTCATGCTGTACCAAGGAAAGTCATTTCTGTGCTTGATACTGAACTAATTACAAAGTAAAAACTAATTACAAACTTATATGTGAACTTTGTCTATGTTGCTGACAAATGTGTCGGTTGGTAGGGAGACTGTCTGTTAAGCCAAAATGATAAAATTAACATGCATACAGAAAAGAAAAAAGAGACTTAAATATAGTCAGTAATACAGAATAATAGGCAGCCTTTAACCTATTATTGTTTACCCAGATTGCGATTCCATCTGAAGTAACTATCAGTACCTTTTACATAAATAGATCCACCCACACCCTCAATGTATATCTCTTTGCAATAAATTTATCAATATTTTTATATAATATTGATATAAAATCAATATTTCTATTGTGTAAAAACAGTTTTTAGCAACAAAAGAAATTCTGGAATATGCAGTCAAGTTTTCCAATATGAGACCCAACTCCTAACATGTTACACGATTAATGGTGCAGAACTATTTAAATGTCATTCTGAAAGTATGTCGTGTTCCCTTGTCAAATCTAACCATCACTTAAACATTAATAAAACAATTGCTCCTGTGAAAGTGATGCAAAATAACTCTAATTATTTCAGCTATAATAAATACTATGTTAAATGCATATGTTTGTCTTGGGGGCGGCATGGTGGTGCAGTGGTTAGCATTATTGCCTCACACCTTTGGGACCCGGGTGCGAGTCTCTGCCTGGGTCACATGTGTGTGGAGTTTGCATGTTCTCCCCATGTCATCGTGGGGTTTCCTCCGGGTTCTCCAGTTTCCCCCCATAGTCCAAAGACATGCTGAGGCTAACTGGAGTTACTAAATTGCCCATAGGTGTGCATGTGTGAGTGAATGGTATGTGAGTGTGCCCTGTGATGGGCTGGCCCCCCCTCCTGGGTTGTTCCCTGCCTCATGCCCATTGCTTCTGGGATAGGCTCCGGACCCTCCGCGACCCAGTAGTATAAGCGGTTTGGAAAATGGATGGATGGATGGATGTTTGTGTTGTATGTGTGTGTGTCTATGTGTGGATTAGGTTTATATTACATTGTGGGGACCTCCACAATGTGACAAAAAAACCTGTTGTTTTGACACTGTGTGGACCATTTTTAATCAGATCCCCACAAAGGTCTGTGAATGCAATCAAAAACTAAAAATAGCAAAAGTCTCATATTTTGTTTGTTTATTTATGGTTAAGGTTAGGGTTGGGTACGGGTTAAGGTCGTTATGTTGGGCTTAGAGTTTTCCCGATAGAAATGAATGGAGAGTCCCCACAAATCTATATTTACAAATGTGCGCATGCGTGTGTGTGTATACTGTATGTGTATGTGTGTGCACCCTGCATTTTACTAATATCCTTTGTGTTCCCAAAGCTTCTTTGCATGGGCTCCAGGCTTGTCATAAATTGCTTTCTATGTGCTTTAACAATATTATTAAAATATATAATTTTTCAAGGTATCTAGCCCCCTTTTTAGATCAATAGACTATACTGCAATTCAATAGTACCACCTGGTGTTTGTAAACCACTAATTGTACCACTGATTAAGTTGCCCCTGTGTTTGGCCTTAGAAAACTGACACTTAAACTTTTCATCTGCATAATTACCACAGTTTCTAGATAGCAGCACATTTATCATTTACAGATTTACAGCAGAGATTGATAAACAACTGATCGCCACTGTTCCTTTAAATCAACCAATAAACTCTTCTATTACCTACCTAGTTTCTGGAAGGACAGCAGTGGAGGTGATTTTGCTTCTGTTCATTTTTATAATCAATCCAAATTCTGATTCAATCCTTTTTGTATATATTTTTTCTCCTTTATTTTATCATGGTTAGAGACTGACAGATGTCAAATGCATCTTGAAACTCCTTCAGCAATCGCAGGTAAATGAAGTGATGTGGTAAGTGTGATATTCACATCACAGCATCGTACCTGTCTGTCACACCTTGTCCAGGGTCACTTTTGGGTGATATGAACTGTAATAATAATTTTCAGCTCTTCAACAGGATGACAAGTATTGACCTCTAGCCATGTCTATGATGTTTAGTTGCCCTTGCTGATTGGCAGGAGCTGCGCAGGGTTTTATTTTCGCATTTGTTTGTTTAGTTATTACAAGGAATGTGCACTTCTCCACTGCCCGCCTCCACAACGATCCACATCCGCCTTAACCAGTCCAGACAGTAATAAGAAGCTATTGGCTGGTGATGAATATCGTAAGATCTGAAATGCATAATATATTATGAAATCACGAAATACATACAATATACGGTATTGACCCGAAAATCTGACACATGTGGTTTCATCTTATATTCGGGGTCTAAACAAAAAAGGGAATAGATAGCACCGAATATGATATTTTGTAACGAGTGTTTTGACTTGCTGTAATATGGATTTGCCATAAGATTTCTTGCGTGAGGCTGAGAGTCAAAAAGCGTGAGTGACACGTCAGATGCGTGAGAGCTGGCAGTCCTGGTAATGTGTGTTTAGCATGTATCCCTGAGTGTCGTGTAAATTGTTGGATTCTCTGGCTGTGCCGCTGCTAGTAATAAACTGATAGTGGTTGTCAATAAAGATAGAAAAATCATTTTCAAAGAGCTGTCATATCACTTATTAATATGGGTCAAACCTTTCTCAGCAAAATGCTTTTTTTATCCTCTTCGTGTGGGTATGCTGCATGAAAAACATTCTACGCCCTCAAGGGTTGTGGACTTTGTAATATTCATTATCTATTCCCCCAAATAATATGTTTGTTTTTTGAAATGTTCACTGTGTAATACACTTATTATAATCCGATTGCTGTGGTTGCTTTTTAAGCTGCGGTCGCTGGTTAACTTGCGCTTGTTAAACCAAATAATTTTTCTTTATAAAAGTAAGACTTGGTATTCCAAAAGGTTTTTTGTTTCTAAAAATAGTTGCCAAAAAGTGCAGGGTTGTCTTATACTCAAGGTTGCCTTATTTTGGGCCAATCCTGTAATTAATCCCAGTACAGATAAACATGAATCTATGAAATGTTTCAAGTGTAGAGGCAGCTGAATGGAAAGCAACTTAAGAGCTCACAAAATTCTGAACTAAAAACTAGGAGATATGATAACATGATAAATGACGGCTAAACTGGTTGAGAGCGCACACATGGGATTAAAAACGACACGACTTCCATCTTTTCTTTCAGCTGTAAACCGGGGTGGTAAAACAACTGTGACTGGAGAGCGAGCTCACATTCATCTGCTGGGGCAGCACTTGGAGTTCATAATTCACATGAGCTGCTTTCGGGTGCCTCTGCCGTTGAGTTGCCTCCATATCAAAGAACCGTTCCTCAAGTCCTATTACAGAAGGCCTCTGACCATAAAGAAGTCTGTACACTGTTGACGGCAGTGAACTCCTTGCACGCTCCACAACCCAGTGACCTTCCAGAACAATGCGAGAAGATCAGACACCAAGGAAAAAGTAGGTGGCAGGGGAAAATTAAGATTAGTCTTGTGGGATTTTTTGTTAAATTCATAGTGGCAACAAAGCCACATCTGCTCAGCTTTCAGTACCCAAAAACATTAGAGAAGTCCAGATTCAGGCCAACATTTGATAAAAAAATGAAGAAGATTAATCTCCTATTCCAATGGCAGAATAGCAGTCATTTCTGATAGAGATTTAATAGACTTTCTTTTCCATTTTGTTCCATAAATTCTTGGAAAAAATAGACTTTTTATTTAACCCTCTATGTCTTGTGGTATTTATTCTCTTCATGGTTCCTGTCATTAGACATTTGTTCTGATGTAATTGAATGGTATGTGATAAAACCGAAGATTTGAAACAATACAGGATTTTTACACCTGACTCACCCACCTTAATTTAATGGCTGTAATGACCATGCTAGGTACAATCAGTCTGTAAAAGCTGCAACATACATTAATTTCAGCTCAATAAGTGTGGTGATTATTAGACTATGCTTAGAAATCACTCACCATTTTTGTGGATTTGAAGTATGGATGTTAATCAGGTTCAAAACTGATTATATTTTATACAGAATGTCTAATATCTGTAATTACTTTAATTAAAAGACCAGAAGTGATTAAGGGTATTTTTCTATTTAAAAATTCTTCTGAAACAAAACACTCGTTTATTTAATCACATTTCATTAAAACACTCAACAAAGTGCGGCTTTCATTAGCTAGCAATGCCAAATATCAGAAATATTATGCAACAAACACTCCAGTGTGAAATGCAGATTCTTTTGTTGAAGGACTGTGAATATTATACCACATGTTTTTTTTCCTCCTGAAATTATGCTATCTTTGTTGAGTATAAAATAAATTCCTAAGAAAAAGACATTTACATGAACGACAATATTTCCGGCACATTTCTTCAGATCATTACTCACAATACTCACAAAGAACTATTTAGTTATGGGTTAAGAACCTTTAGTAAGCAGAACAACAGAACAACAGCAGCTGTGTTACTGGAGTATATCTTCTTGTTTCATTGCTTGGCGCTTCATGACTTTTTCTTCCTATCTAATAATGTAGATGGAGATAAAAGGTATCCTCATTGTTGCTTTTATGCAGCTAGTGCGTAGAGTCACTCGCATGAGTCTTTTGTCCTCACGTAGCTATGCCTCTTTCTACAGTTGACTCTTGCTTATTCTAAATTGTATTTAAGGCGTGATGCATTCCTGGTTTTTACTCTGCATGGTAGCTAAATAAATAATGCATACCTTCCCATAAAATGGACTCAACAGAATTATAGATTCGGCAGATTCTTAATGCAAATATGAAAGTGAACAGAGGTGTGCCCAAAGGTAATTACACAGGGGTAAAATACTCCTGACAGACACCTACACTAAGCAACTACATCTGTTTCTAACCCTCTATCTTGACTGAAAGGGTTTCCCTTGAAATAAAGAGATTACTGTGAATGTGGAATCAATTGATTAACTACTGCTTAAAATTAGTCATCAATGTGGATGCCCTAAATAAAAAATGGCTGTTCATGAATAAAAATAAGTGCATAAAATGAATAATAGCTGTTCTGTGTTTTTTTAGCCTACAGATATTTCCAGTATTACTAATTATAATACTTGATTTTAACCAGTTGCATGTTTTAACAATGGGGCAAAATTTTGGTAATTTAAAATATTCAAGGCACTGCTTTCATATAGTATAATGCAAATTTTAGTCCCATTTGTGCCATTCTTCTAATTAACTTCACTTAATTAGTTTCACAAAATTTTTAATTTTGTCTCTCAGACAAGCCTGCAATAAACTTAGTTTGTACGTGAGGGATTTCATGTTTTGAGCGGCACAGTGGTGCTGGGTTAACGCAATAGTATCACTCTCCTGGAGATCAGGGTTTGAGTCTTCGGCCTGGTTCTACGTCTGGAGTTTGCATGTTCTCCCCATGTTGTTATGGAGTTTCCTCTGGTTTCCTTTCACAGATCAAAAATATGCTATGGTAAATTGGAGTTTCCAAATTGTTCATGGGTGAGAAAGGACTGTGTGCCTTACGATTGGTTGGCACCCTGTCCTGGGTTATTCCCTGCCTTCTGTTAATTGCTTCTGGGATAGGTTCTGAGCCCCTATTACCCTGCATATGGAAGATGGATGGATTTCATCCATCTTCTGAAATTGCTTAACCTATTCAGGGTGACAGGGGGGCCAGAGCCTATGGGTGCAAGACTGGGAACAACCTAGGATGGGGTACCAACCCATCACAGGGTACATTCACACGCCTATGGGAAATTTGGTAACTACAATGACCCTCAGCGTTTTTTTGGATTGCAGGGGGAAACCAGAGTACCTAGAAGAAACCCCAAAACAGCACAGAGAGAACTCTGGCAAAGATTCAGACCCGGATCTCGAGGGTGGGAGGTGACAGTGCTAACCACTGTACCACCGAACCACCCCAAATGAATTTTATATTCAGTATATCTTTTGGAAAAAGCATTGAGCCCTAACTAAGTGTTAACCCACGGTGCTCATTCACCCGTTGCCCAAATGTGACAATGAAATGGTTTATGGGAAAAGGAATTAATGTGACAGTCCCAGTGGATCGTGCGAGTGCATTTCATGATCATGTGACTCCACTGTCGAAATATACTAATAACGTATCCTGGAAAAATTGGCCTGAAAGGCAAAAGCAGATAAAAATCAGTCAGGTTGGAACTGAGGGGATGTTTGCTTAGGGCAATCCTGCTTGAACGTGATAACAATGGTACCTTTCCCGGAGTCCAACAGCTTCACTAATTTGAGAAGAGGAACGAGAGGAAGACTCATCACAAAACCCAGCAAGAGGCAGTATTTTTTACTCTCTCGAGACAGAATACTGCACAGCAAAACCTTATCATGCTGCAAAGTTGCCAGAAAATTAAATGCTTCATGGAGGAGATTTCCCATTAGTGAAATGACTCAGTGCAAACTGTGAGCATAACAAGGTGACACCTGCAAGTCACACATATTACAAGTTGTAAAATCTGCTTTGGTAAGTTAAACAAGTCAGACATCATTAAAAATCTTGTGTGTGTGTTCATCAGTAGTGGTGGTTGTATATTCAGTCACCTTTCCACTAACTTAAGGTACGCTAAGATTTATTTTGGACAATAAACTACCATATCACATTTATAAACTCACATTTATGTACTTAATTGTCATCTTTCAAAAACTCGTCCTCAATATATTGAACCTTATTTTGTACAGGCGGTAACGCTTCATATTAACTACACCTTCATACTGCAATGCTTTTATATTTCTTTCATAAAACGTTCAGTACACCTTCATAATGTATTCATTCAGTATTCATAAATCATTCATAAACATCATGTATGTATATCTTAACATTCTAACATCTCTTAACAGCTGCAATATACATTAATAACAAACATTATATAATAATAACAAACATTATAATCATATAATCATGTATTGTTCGTTATTAATAAAGCTGTTAAGAGATGTTAGGATGTTAAGGTGTACTTGCATGCTGCTTGTGAATGTTCTATGAATGCATTATGAATGTGCACTGAATGTTCTATGAATGCATAATGAATGCATTATGAAGGTGCACTTAATGTAAAGTGTTACCATACAGACTAACTGTAATAGGTTTCTATTTTTACCTATAATATATAAATTAACAATTGATCTCACAGAAGTAGTTTCAGTGCATCGAAAGATGACTAGACTAGAAGTGACTAGACTATTCTGAAGTGACTAGAATGAGATGGATGAGCTACAGAGTATATCACATTCTCTGGGTTAATATTGGGCTTCTGCTTATAGGCACGGTGAGCAGCTCAGTGAGTTCAGTCTCTGTCAGCACCTCTGACAGGCAGACCCCCAGTTCAAGTCTAGGTCTTGGCAAAACAGTGAAATGCCCATGCGCCCTGAACCCTCAGGTCTGGGGGATGCTACGCATCACCTAACCCTGCACTGTGACCTCCAAGCTATGAAGAGCAAGATGGAGTACACACAGAAAAGAATTCTGATGTACTTGTGCAAATGCTAAATAAAGGATTTATCTTTTTTTTAAAAAAAAAAAACAAAAAAAAAAACAATGTAGGGCAGAATGGTCGCTCAGTGGGGAACACAGCTGCCTCGCAGCTCAAAAGATTGGGGTTTGAATCCTGCCTCAAATGTGTATGTAGCATTGCTTGCTGTATGAGTTTCCTCCTGCAGCCCAAACACATGGCGATAGGGTAATTGGTGCATAGAAATTGCCTGTAGAGTGTATGTTTATGGACCAACATACTGTCTAGGATAAACCTAGAGGCCTGGGATAGGCTCCAGGCTCTCTGTGACCAAGATAAGTGGTTAGAAGATGAATGGTAGGATGTATTTTCTCTCTGATTCAGTAAAATTAAATACCTCTTATTTGAATCTGGTTTATGATTCAGTTTTATCTTGACAGCCTAGACTTAATTAATAACACTTTAGCTGTCATTTTTATTCTTTGTTTAGAGGCTAGCCTCAGTAGTCTAACTTTACCTTCAGTGCTGCTTTAGGTGGTAAATTTAATTATTAGTAATGTTTTCTTTGTTAATATAGATATTTTGTATCGTGTTATGTGTATGCAAGACCTGCACTACATTGGACTATTACTGTATGGACTACATTGTTCAGTCTCCTCTGTTTGTGTCATAAGCCTGAAACACCCCAAGCCAACAGCGAAAGACAAAGACAACTAAGAACCACCAATAGTCGGCTTCCATTGTTTGTGAAAATTTGATCTGGAACACAACTAGAGGTGATGGTTGACATACAGCCCAATCAGAGAACTCAATTTCGCCAACTGGCTTCTATGGCAAGATCGCATGCTTGTTGTCTCCAGTTCTGGAATAGCCAATTGTGACCTCATAGGTCTCCCCCTTATTTCCTGTGACTCAGAAATGGAAGAAGAGGAATGACATGTGTACTGTGAGACGGGCACATCTTTTTAGTATGAGGCTGGCTGACATCATTGCATGAATAACGGAATGCTATTCCCTGAGGGGGGGGGGCATAATTTCTAGATCATTTCATACAGAATCAGCATACAGTATATAAACCGACCAACGTTCCTAACAACAGTCAACACCATGCCATCTGTTCCAGATCACAACCAATTATACTGATTAAAGCACATCTACACACACACACACACACACACACACACACACATATATATATACAGTATATAAACACGCACACACATACAAACATACATACATTTTCCAAACCGCTTATCCTACTGGGTCGCGGGGGGTCCAGAGCCTATCCTGGAAACAATGGGCACGAGGCAGGGAACAGCCCATCGCAGGGCACACTCACACACCATTCACACACATATGCACTCCTACGGGCAATTTAGCAACTCCAATCAGCCTCAGCACAGTATGTTTTTGGGCTGTGGGGGGAAACCGGAGTACCCGGAGGAAACCCCACGATGACATGGGGAGAACATGCAAACTTCGCACACATGTGACCCAGGCAGAGACTCAAACCCGGGTCCCAGAGGTGTGAGGCAACAGTGCTAACCACTGCACCACCATGCCGCCCCTGGCTATGTTAATATTAGTTTAAATACTAGAACTCGAGGCCATAAGTGAAAATTAGCGGGAGAACATTTTAAAATGAATCTGGGGAAGCACTTCTTTACATAGCATGTAGTTAGAGTATGGAATAGTCTTCCTGTTAGTGTAGTGCAAGCTAAAATATATATATATAT
The DNA here is from genome assembly GCF_023856365.1 of Brienomyrus brachyistius. Classification (NCBI taxonomy): domain Eukaryota; kingdom Metazoa; phylum Chordata; class Actinopteri; order Osteoglossiformes; family Mormyridae; genus Brienomyrus; species Brienomyrus brachyistius. The sequence goes on along the minus strand of NC_064547.1, from coordinate 13,743,663 downwards.
ATATATATATATATATATATATATATATATATATATATATATATATATATATATATATATATATCTTCCAATTTTTGTTAATACACACAAATAAAATTCAGGCTTTTATTATTAAAGTTGTATTGTTTTGCATTAAATTATCTGCAGGCAGTTTCTTTGTAATTGCTTATCACTGTATTGTTAATGATGTCCCAAAAGTGACCCAGGAACAGGTTAGGGGGCTTCCCCCGTTCCACGGTCCATGACTCAACTAGTAACCTAATGTGCTTGAAAATGAGCAGTGTTTGTTTGGTACTTCTCACAGCCCCGGAGCATCCTAGTTGACAACAGACATTGCTGTATGCCATGGAAGTGGTGAGGAAGGTGGCTGTTTCTTGCGCTCGCTGTAAAGCAGGCCTTTCTTGCATTATCTGAGTTTCCTCACAACTAACAGGTCATGTGACAGAACCAGGAATAAACCTGGATCTCAAATATACGTTGCACCCTGTTTTGACTGGTACATTTCCAGAGAGACATAGAGTCACTTGGACTTTTCCTCGCAAGAGATGGTCTAAAATAAATTATCTGTTCTTCACTTCAGATACTTTCTTATGAAGAGACGAACCTTCTGCTTAAAACATTTTGTTCGGGGAAATCTGCTCAGTTTGTTCGCAAAACGTTGCAAATTTGCAATCCACATCAAATGATGATTATTTTCTAAGCGCTAATGTGAAATTTCTCTTGTTGGCATGGGGGCTCCGTACCAGTGGCTGACAGCGGGTCCCGCTGGGATTGCGTGAAACCGCTGATGGTTGGCACTTTCATACAGTGCCGGTGAACCAGCTACTCTACAGTATGAAAAGAGAGAAGGAGAGTTTTTTGAAACCATAAAGCAGTATGGAAGATAATGTTTTTTAATACAAGTATCACAGGCAATACACTTAAAAACCTGGGTTCATCTAGTCTTCCATCTTCTACCCAATTATTCAGTGCAGGGCTGTGGTGGCCTGGAGTCTCTCACCGGAACTGCAGGGCCACAAAGCAGGGACACAGGCAATTACAAGCACACAAGCACACACTATGGGCAATGTAGAGATCAATTAGCCTGACTGCATGCCTTTTGACTACAGGAGGAAGCTACTGTACTCTGAGGGAACCTATGGGACCCAGAGAGAATATGCAAACTCTGCACACACGCACGGAGCAGGGACTCGATCCAAGCCCCATGCTGGAGATGTGATGCAACAGTACTCCCCGAGCGACCCTGCCACCTATATGAACTTTTTTGGGAGCATCATTTCATAAATAAATCTGGAGAAATTATCAGGATTTAAAAAGCCAATAAATTCTAATCTACATAGTTTCCTTGAGACAGATCCGTACATCTTGAGGATATTGGCGCATATTGCTACCTCTGTGGAGGTCATACAATTTCCTTTGATATGTAAAGAATCGCCTTGTGATTCATAATATTAGCATAATGGTTGGGGTATAATTCATTTTTATTCAAGATTTAAAACAAACATTTATTTAGTCTTGTATTAATCTACAGTATGCAGGTCACAGAACTGCTGATTTTCCGATTGGCGGATTGCTGACTGCTCATTGAAGAGGTACACTTAGAACCTCGAAAGGGGGCAGTTTTTGATTGTTCAGGCAAAAGTGGCAGGTGCTCAGGTTCCTCTTACACTCTAGTCATTACTGAACATACACTAAATACGTAGAAAATATTAATGATAATAAATCCTAGTTACAGTTTTGTCTTAAAATGTCAGTAACACTTTACTTGAGGCTCTCATCTGCAATGCATTATTGATACCTTCATAATGCATTATAATGATCGGTAAAAGAATTAAGGATGCTTTGTACTGCATCGTGAAGGTATTTATAAAAAGGCACATTATAGTCGTGTTTGCATTAATGATCAGAGCTTCATAATACATTCATAATAGATAATAAACACATAATAAACATCCAATCCTTCCTTTTGCCACACCCCCCTCATTAACCACATGTGGAATCCCAATGTTATCAGCTGTTTCTTGTTGTTTCATTAAGTCCTGTGTATATAAGTCCATGTAAGTCCATGTCAGAGTATATATTCCCAGTTACATCATTGACGTCGTGTGCCGTGGTTTGCCTTGTCTGCTCAATAAACCCTGTGTTCCGGGATCCCTGTTGCCTGATCCTAAATTCCCTGCTCGCCCAGCGATCGTGACACATGGCTATAATGGCTATAATGTGTTATGCTTATTAATAAATATATATAGCCATGTTTATAATGCTTTATGAATGTATTATAATGTGCTATAAATGTTTTAATAGATTCTTATACAGGTGGCATTCATAAAAAGTGTCACCAAGATGTCTATAGGATACAAGCCTATAATGTACATCTATAGTGTAGCAAAGCCCTTAAATGTTGGGATTAAAAGGTTATATATCTCTCCCAATGAGTGAGTTAATGAGGCATGTGGCTGTACCCAAAGTATCAGATTCAGCAACTTTACAGGCATATATAAACATCCATTTGACCAGTGTTTAATCAGTTGCAACCCTAAATGTCGGGCAGGGCAGGTGCAAGAGGGGTGCATGTTTGTTTTAACACTGCCTAATTTGTTATTTGCTCTTTTTGCTTAACAATGTGATCCTGCTTTACTCGTTTATCATTTGTTAAATGACACATTAGGTACTGACAGCTCGTTTTTTTTTTTTTTCGGGGGGGGGGGGGGGGGGGGGGACATTCATCTTCACTTAGCTTCCCCCATTACCTGTCAAGCTTTGCCGGAGTCGACTTTGTAGACACTGTGACAAATTGGCCAGACAATAGCTTTTAACAAGCTGGAGGAAAAGTAGGCTGCAAACACCTATCCTTCACCTCTCCCATTCATCCTTCCAATCACACTGTTTTTTTTTTTAATAATTCCGAATGTCCTTCTCATGCAATGAGAAGCAGGGAATTTGTGAATTTGCCTCTTGTGCATGTAAATGCCATTCGTCTTGCATGATGCAAGTGTTCCTGTGGGAAAATGCATTGGGTGAATTTATGCCGGAGCCCTTTGTTACATTTATGATTTCCTCTGCTTCAGAATTGTTCTTTCAACTTTCATTGAAATCGTGACCTTTTTCACTCTTTTGTACTTCCTATCCAATTGCCACTATGAAAATCAAACAAGCTATTATTAAAATATTTGAGAAAGCGTAACATTTATGATATCATTTCACCTATGGACAGGGAGGCTATATATATATATATATATATATATATATATATATATATATATATGTGTGTGTGTGTGTGTGTGGGGGGGGGGGTATGTATTCACCATTTTGTGGGTACATTTGGTCCCCACAATGTGGTGAAACCTGTTACTTTTTATCTTGTAGGTACAAGATGTTCAGTAAAATCAATTTTAGCCAATTGTACTCAAATACATGGCAAGCTGCCAAATCTGTCACAATAAACTTCATAGTTCATAGTTATGGTATGAAATGGAGGTTAAAAAATAAACAGGGTGTTCAAACAGGGTGAAAGAGAAGAAAATCAATTAGAGTGTGCTTTTAACAGGATTTATGAGAACTTTTGAAGCCTTGCATTCTTCATTATATCATATGTTGTTGCAGTAATTTTTCTACTCGTGGCTTAACTTAAACTGTCAGTTAAAACTTAACCCCTTTGTACAGCATTTAGCACTGGATCGATGTGCATAATTATGCATAATTAATGGATGAGCCAAGCCTATTACTATTTGTACTTTGATTTGATTTGTATTTCTGTAGCAATTTATCAAAATGTTACTGATGTAGAATACTGATGCTGTAACAAATTAGTGAAATCAGTATATTAGACTATTAGCTATGTGATCTTTTTGGTGTTTTTATTGCGTTTTTAAAAAACTCTGCAGTCAAAGTCCTTTGCTCCATTTAAGGGATGAATGCACTTTCTTGGCGGTGGGTTTTCAGAAAGTAGGCAACTGCTATAAATAAAGCAAAATAATGAAATATTAAAATCTAATTTTACTATTTGTGGTGCCTGTCTTCTGTGCATATAATTTATGGGGATGGAGCTCAGAGGAAATGGCTGTTTCAATGCTTGGTTGGCCTAGCAATGAATGCGTGAAATAAGAGAGATATGATGATGGTTTTGAAGAAGTGTTCAATAAATCATCAGTGTGACCACTCTGTACAGTGCCTGTCAGACTTTTACGCATCCATAAATTAATTAAAGGCTAATACAACATTCGAAGCGTGCCTCCTAATCGTCCAGAACCGTGGTTTTTACCATTTCCACTTGTGATCATGTTAGTGACCAATTTCCCGACTGCTCAGAAGCCATTAACAAGCTCCATTTGCGGGTGATGTGGCCGAGTGCAACTTGTCGATTTTTACGCCTAGCCTCTGTCGGTCACTGTGTAGATTTGACCATTCGAAGTGAAGTAAAGTACATTTGTTTCTATTTGAAAATGGCCTTACTGAGACACACCCCCTAGTGTCATCAGCAGCAGAACCGACGGAAAAAAAGCCAGAGAATGGAAATGCTCTCACTGTGCCATTATGTGCTTTGAAGTGCAGAGAGCATTTTGCACAGAGGCATGCAAGGCATTTTGAAATTGAAAAACGTGCATAAGGAACACTGGAGAACTAGTTCATGCCCATTCAAGAAAATAAAAAATATTAACTGGAGTAAATTATTAAAAAATTTTTGGTTTTATTATTTTGTCGTTATTTGTTTTTGGATTTGCCAACACGAAATCTGTATATGGGCATTGCAGATTAACAGCAAGGCTTCCTGTAATGTCTCGCGTCCTGTCGCATTGGTTGGAGTTTCCTAGCTTGGCAAATTAAAAGTACTGTGAGTTAATTTCTTATGGAGATTGAGACTCCCCGATCATGAATGTATGGCTGCGAGCGACTGGAGGGCAGGCAATTCATGTTGGAGGGAATGTGATGCAAGATGGGGGGGTGGGGGTGGCACATATGTGATGGGTTTAACTCCGCTCCTGGAATTGAATTCCGCATCAATCATGCATTTCCCATGATAGAGTTATAAGCCGTGCTCAGCTTAAGGACATGTGGCACAACTTTCAAAAATTTAACACATAAATAAAAAAAGTAATTGTGTGTTTGATTACACAATATCTGTAACATCTATTTTACTGCACGGGTTGGATGTGTAAAATTCTGAAATACCTATTTAATCCATGTTTTGTGTTTTCACTACATGTATTTTTTTTTGTATGTTGAACGAGTAGGATTTTAAAGATACTCTGAAATAAATTTGTCATATGATGCATATGAGATGTATGTCTTATGCTAAGGTAATATGAGCTGTGGTGTTATAGATCATTGCGTAATTTTAGATATCACTACTACCTATTAATCTATTGCCAATGAAGCTGCTGAGTGCCCCGGCGACAGAAAGCGTAATGTCTTGGCTGCTAGCTTTGCTGTTGCTAAGGCATCGAAGTGCTGCAATCACAGACACATAAAATGTTTTTTTTTTTCTTTTTTGCGTGGTTGGCTGGTCCAGCGCCACCTAATCTACATTCTTGCCACCCTGCTATGACACCCCAGTAACACATTCATGGAAGATAACTGATGTCAGCATGCAGTATCTGCCCTGGGTCATTTGCAGTAGATTTAAACAAATTAGTTTTCCGGGGTGTACTGAATATCTATAATGAGGCATCTCACTAATCAGTTACATTCTCCGTTGCTTTGTTTTTCTGAAACTCTAATCTGCACACACACTCAGATATGCCAGCATGACTATGTATGTAAACAGACACACACACATGCTTTAGGACAGGCTGTTCCAGGATATGTGCACCACCTCAATGTACTTTGCAGTACTGTTCTTGACATACTCAAGTCGGTAAAGGTTATTAATTTGCTTATTAGTCAAAGGAGATACCTACCAATTAAATCCCATTATTGCTATTAAATTAACTCATTTACATTACTGGCACCTATGCCTTATCTTGAAAAGAAAATTGAGAAAATACATTCCACGTTTTGTAAGACAAAGATTCTGTGAATTATTCAGCATGACTTTCCTATACAATAGATGTCATTGGATATAATTATTGGTTGGATTCTGCAAGATGTGCAAAATGAGATGCGTGTTGAAGAAGTCTGTTGACGTTCTAGTATTAGCCAAACATCATATCTCTTCGCCTTCTGGAAAACAAATTCAGTTAGTAAGACTTGTTATGTTTAAAACTGTTTTTCATTTAGCAAAATATAAAAACAAATGCTGTTCTTAAGTATGCTGTTAATCATAAAATTCCAAACCATATGACAGAATCTTTATGTAACAGAACTACACTATATGTCAACAAAACTACACAATATGGACAAAGGTACTGGGACACTTGACATTACACCTACCTAACCCTAACCCTAAATTTTATGACATCCAATTCCAAGGGGCAGTGTGTGGCCCTGTGGGCTAAGCCTGTGTTCCTGTAATCAGAAGGTCGCAGGTAGCAGCACGGAGGCTACAACGGGATTTTGATTTGATTAGCGACTGGGCTGATACCTGGCAGCTGAAATTTAACACAGATAATGTAACGTAATCCACGCAGGAAGCAGAAACATAAAATGTAGATATTTTATGGGTTCCAATGAAATAAAGGTGGCTGATTATGAGACAGACCTCGGTCTGTATGTTGATGCTTCCATGTCCCACTCTCGCCAGTGTGGGGAAACAATAAAAAAGACCAATAGGATGTTGGTTTACATCTCTAGGTGTGTGGAGTTTAAGTCAAGGAAGGTGATGCTACGATTATATAATTCCTTGGTAAATCCTCACCTAGAATACCTTGTACAGGTTTGGTCACCATACTTTAAGAAGGACATTGCTGCCTTGGAAAGGCTACAAGAATGATTCCTGGTCTTAGAGGAATGTCTTATGAGGAGAGGTTAGTTGAGCTGAATCTGTTTAGCCTCAAGCAAAGGAAACTAAGGGGGGACATGATCCAGGTATACAGTATAAAATTCTAACAGGTCTGGATGCTGTTCATCCAAATGGTTCATCCATCCATATTCCAAACCGCTTATCCTACTGGGTCGCGGGGGGTCTGGAGCCTAACCCAGAAGCAATGGGCATGAGGCAGGGAACTACCCAGGGGGGTCAGTCCATCGCAGGGCATATTCACACACCATTCAGTCACACACGTACACCTATGGGCAATTTAGCAACTCCAATTTGCCTCAGCATGTTTTTGGACTGTGGGGGGAAACCGGAGTACCCGGAGGAAACCCCACGACGACACAGGGAGAACATGCAAACTCCACACACAAGTGACCCAGGAGGAGACTCAAACCCGGGTCCCAGAGGTGTGAGGCAACAGTGCTAACCACTGCACCACCATGCCACCCCTGGCTATATTAATATTAGTTTAAATACTAGAACTCGAGGCCATAAGTGAAAATTAGCGGGAGAACATTTTAAAATGAATCTGGGGAAGCACTTCTTTACATAGCATGTAGTTATAGTATGGAATAGTCTTCCTGTTAGTGTAGTGCAAGCTAATACCCTGGGTTCCTTTAAATCAGAGCTAGATGAAATTTTAACAACTCTGAGCTATTAGTTATGTTCTCCCCAAACAAGCTTGATGGGCTGAATGGCCTCCTCTTGTTTGTAAATTTCTTATGTTCTTGACATCACAGGGAAGGAAGATCATGTAACTTGAATTACATGCAACACCAATGGTCAGTTGACTTACCTTTTAGTCATAGGTTTTCAAAGGAGTGAATGAAGAGGGTGCTATATCATTCTGTATTTACATGATAATCAGAGAAAATAATGGCAGATAATCTAGGTATCACATTATATAGTGCTGAAGTCATTAGACAGAATCCCAGCATGAACATGCTTTATTACGTCATAGCCAACTGTTAGCTCATGGTCAACATAAGTTAGAAGAAGCACTAGCTTCTGCTCCAATCCAGGGCATTGGCTTGATCACATGACCTCTCCCTCTGGTTTCACCTTCAAGCTCTTGACATTATTCCAAAAAACAAATTAAAAAACACATGCACATTGCCAGATTTGATTCTGTATGTCTGTTATGCACTGATGAAATTTGACAAACAAGGTATGTAAACTTTACCAGTCCAGGTTGATTATTCTTGTGAAACGTCCCAAATGATGAATTAACCAGGAAACAATGAGAGCTTTTTCTTCCTTTTTTTGTCACCAAAAGTAAGTAAAATAACCAATTTCACACTACAAGGCTGTGTGATGAATGATAGGATGGCAACCTGAATTTACTGTGGATCACATCACGTTACCTCAGTCAGAGTTAACCCATTAGGCGGCAGAGGTGGCTGCCTAGGACCCCATCTTCTGCGGGGGCACTATATTAGGTGATGGGACAAAGTGCCCCCCACCCCAACATCCCCAGTTGCCCCTGGTATATCTGCAGCCTTTGGCTTCACCAGGCCCTCGGTTAATAAGTGCAAAAAGTGAAAATCACACTTTAAACGATAATTAATACCTAGTTTTTCCCCAGAAATACCAGTATTAGTCAATATCTTAAAGAATAGTGCAAATAGCATCATATAGAAATTATTTCTGCATTTGATTTTTGGTTATATTTTAGTTTATGTTGAGCACAGTTTTCAGAAGAGTTATTAACAATACTGTACTGTGTAGGGATGTGTAAGCAGGGACAGTAACCAAAATCTATGAGGTAATTTGTTAGAACAGATTCTCAAATTCACTCATAGCACCCAGTCATTGCATACTGGGCAAAATACGAGTCCAGAATACCAGACCAAACTCCATTTCCAGGCAGGTGTGTAGATTCAGGGCCTGCGGGAAAAATCCATGCTTTCTTTGTGCGCTCACAATGCTAGCACTTTGCGTTTATGTGTAAGCCGTACATAGGGTTTCACTTTGAACGTTGTGCTTATCGCTGACTTTCATGAGAATGTAACCATGAAACAGTCTGCTGCATGAATGTCACATGGACTCTTATTGATCGCCATCCTGTGCGTTTACATCCCACTTATTATGGCAGTTCTGATCTTACTCCTGCTTTTAATGCCCTCTAGTCCACCTTGGTACAGCTTCAAGCCCTTTCACCGACCCATTTGTTTTCTCATTGTTATCACCAGCTACGGCCAATGAATACACCAACCATATTTGAGAATCCTGACATATGCTACCTACAGTGGCTGATACTGTGAGTGTAAACATGCTGCAAATTCTGAAAACACGTGCAAAGCAGAAAATGCTGCAAATTCACTCACAGCATGATGGAAGTGAGTGACTGCACTACAGAAGTTTCCAGGATACAATGAAACGAGATGTACCGTTAGGGCTGGGAGGTATATCGAATGTTTACGGTACTTATGGTGTACTACGTATGGTGTACATTCTATGCAGAAATAAATCAGCCTTAATGTGGCTTCATTTTGTGGCTCATGTCAAATTAACGTGGGTGGGCCATATTTGAAGTTTCCTCTGGGTTCTCCATTCTCCCCCCACAGCACAAAAACATACTGGAGTCGTCAAATTGCCCATAGGTGTGCCTGTGTGTGTGTGTGTGTATGTGCGTATGTGTGTGCGAGCGGGTATACCTATCCTTATGGGGACACAATGTCCCCATAACGGGATAAATATCTGTTTTTTTCCCTTATGGGGATCGGTTTCCTGGTCCCCATAAGCGAAAACTCTATTTTATAAAAATCAGTGATTGCTATTGGTTACTTATGGTTATGGTTAGGACAGGGTGGGGGTTAAGGTTAAGTGAATGAGCGGGCCCCATAAGGATAGGTATACCCTACATGTGCGGGTATGCGCCCTATGAGGGGTTGGTGCCCCACCCTGGGTTGTTCCCTGCCTTGCACCTGTAGCCTCTGGGATAGGCCCCGGAACCCCCCACAACCCTGAATAGGACAAACAGGTTCAGAAAATGGATGCGTGGATGGATGGATAGATATACAGTGGGATAATACAATACCATTTATATCATTTTATTGTGAGTTAAAAATTAGGGCTCTATTAAGGATTTTTAATACAGACCAATAATATTTGTTCCTGCTTGTAAGCAACGCGAGAGTTTCAATCATGATATTGCTCAGAATCCCAGAATTCACAGGTGAAATCAAACCACTCAGTGTCCCAGTTTCATTGTCCCTCTATGGCTTGAACCCTGAACCCTCATAGACTTAATTGACATCACCTGGTGAGTGACTGAATATGATAGGCTTCAAGGCCTTGAAATAGTATAAATAGGAATTTGTACTGTAGGTACTTTCTGAATTGGTGTTTTTTGAATTTGCAGTGCATTGACACTTATCAGCCACCGTATCTAACACAAGGCCTACCTTAAAGCATTCTTTAGATGGAATAATAAAAATGCAAACTGTATAATGTAAACAAGAACGGTAAATATTAGCAAGAGTAATAAACCAGATATTTGTTGCTGGTGTTTGAATCTCACTGACCTTTCATTCTGAGGGAAATGGTTCTTAGTCACTATGAAGCAGAAATACCCAATGCTGTTTTATTTCTAGCGCAAACTCTTATTCGTTAATGATACTTTCTTTGAACTGACACATCTTATTGCATACTGTCGGCTGATCTGTCTCTTATCCAAAGAGGTAAAATTTTAACATAAGTAATAGTGACTTTTTCTCAGAACATAGCAGCAACTACTGGCAAAAATGACTTTCTTGGTTGGTTTAGCTAACCATGGTGAAACACTTAATTATCCATGAGAAAGAAAGCACATTTATCTTTAATCATATAACTAAATTAACTGTGAGAATACAAATGTGCTGTAAACCTCAGTTTCAGATCCTGCCAGCATAAAAATAGAATTGAATCGCAGCATGTTATTCATTCACATGGGGAACTCTGGTATTTTTCCATCCTGCTTTCTATGGAAAACACAATGTGTATGCAAATGAGTAAAAGTTTCAGGGTGGGAGATCAGGGTCAGCGGGCGTTTAGCATCTCTAGAGCAGTTGGGGTTAAAGGTCATACTCAGTGTCCCAGCAATGATAGGATTATTCTGGCAGATACATGATTCAGGACATGGTTACAACTCTGTAACATACCGAGGAGGGGAAGGAGCAGGCACTGATTACAGCATATTACCGCACCCACCACACGACAAACCACCTCAGGGATGAGAACCTGAGTGCAGCCATGCGGTGGGTGACACCTCAGCACCACACTAGTCCAAATGGACCAGTATGAGGTTTTTTTTCCAGTGGCTGGAGTGCCAATCCCCCCAAGTTATTCCCTGTAAGTTGGAGACCTTCCTTATAGGGCTGGATGTAGATTTAATGTTATACGCAGGTTAAAGGCCTTGCTCAATGGCCCAAGAGAGTAGAATCGCTCTGGGCATTCACGGGATTTGAACCAGCAACCTTCCAATTGCTGCCACAGATCCCTAGACTCAGAGCCACCACATACTCAACTGCATGATATTTTAAGGGCTGTTTTGGTAAGAAAAAATATTGAAGAGTGCAGGAGAACAAACAGACCATCAAAGTGTTGGTAGACCTGTTATTCTATCAAACTTACAGTGTATTATACGCAGCAGTGTACTTTTAAAAAATTATACATGCAGTAATATAGAATATATTCAAACTTGTTCCTGCTTAAAGTAAATCAAAAAACCATTACAGGGTGTGAGATGAGGAATATATACTTTGGTTAGCTCAGTAAATCTTTTAGAAAACAAAAAGTGTACACTTAGTAAATACGTAAATACGAAAGTTTTGAATATTAAATGTAGGTTGTGTGGATGTTTTATACGCCTACTACAGTAAGATGCCGACTAAGGCAAGTTCCAGATGTCTATGATTTGAAACTTATTTCAGAGAGATAGTTAGTGCAGGTACAGGCATGTCAGCAATAAGCCTTTGCACGAGCAAAAACCAGTGTAGCATTCAGGACAAGCTGAAGATGCTCTTAGCCTGGGGCAAAAGGGACATGACATTCTGCCGCTTCAATAATCCACATGTCAGCCTGTCAAGCAGACATTCAGCGGACAGCATCTGTAGTGATCGACGTGAGTTTGTCATCATTGTTCGTTATTGTCCTTTCATCGTTGATGAAGGAATTTGACGCACATACGTAGGTGACTTACAATGTATATTCTGTTCACCTGGTATCTCTTGATTGGGTTTTTTTTTATTTATTTATTTTTTTAAAAAACCCACTCACCAGTTTCCTCACCCACCTTGCAGCTCTTGTGGATTTGGTACCTGTGAAGTGTAACTAAATAAGTAAGTAGGGATTAAGGGTTTGAATCCCATCCCAGCTCCGCATGTGTGAGGTTTGCATGTTCTCCCCATACCACGAGGCTTCATGTCAAGCCAATTGAAGCCTCATTGTCATCCCAGCCATGTACAGTGCACAGTGAAATGAAATAACCCATGGTGTAACAGGACAGATATTACAGTGCTGCAGGCAGATTTATGGAATTATTTACATTGTACAAAACAGGGTTAAGGAATAATTTACGCAGTGCAAAAAAAAAATCCAGTATGATTATCAATAGTTTAAGGGCAGTAGAGAGGCAAGAATACTAGCTATATTTACTACCTAACATAATGTAGCAAACATTCCACATTAGACAAATAATGGACAGGCAGACTACATAGCACTGGGAAATTAGTGATTGGAAGCAGGGTTGTCAGAAATAGGGGGAACATGCCCCCCCTCAATATTGACAGGACCCCCCCCCCCCCAAAAAAAAAAAAAAAAAAAAAAGATTAAATAATAATTAAAGCGTGTTGCTTATTTTGATCATAAACCTGCTCATAACTGAGGCCAATTTGCTGTGAATGCAGAGTGCAAGGATGAAACATATTGGCCTCCCTAACAAAGATTATAGCCCTGAATTGGACCAAAATCAGTATATCACATGCATTTGTTGTTTTTTAGTCCTGTTTAGTTGTGAAACTAAACAGTTAGTATTTTAAATGATGAAATCTTTATTGTTTCAAAATAATTTTGAAACCTTTGGCTATTTCCTATATATACACATCGAACCCCCCCCCCCCCCAGTGTCAAAGTCCTGCCAGTGCTATTGATTGTAAGTACCGTCTATGCGCAAAGTAGCTTCGAAGCAGATGTAAACGGACCTTCTGTTAGTTCAGCAGATGTAAACGGACCTTCTGTTAGTTCAGCAGATGTGGGCAGCATGGGGTTGCTGGTGTTTCCAAGTCTGACAGCCTGTGGGAAGGAACTGTTGCCAGATACTACAGATACCTCCTCCTGTCCAATGATGAGGATGACGCCACTTCACTCTCTCTTAATTGCCCATAGTTCTTTTGGGTCCTGCACTGCCTGGCTTAGAAATGAGCCACCACATACCTTTGTGCTAGATAAGTGGCTGGAGGATGGATGGGTGGAGCGGAAATAAATACAGTGCTTCCACATAAGACACACTACCTGACGAAGGACGCCGTGCCCGGTCCGTTGACCGGAGCTGCACACCAGTTCCATGAGAAAACCAAACAGCAGCTTCTACTTTTCAAAAATCAGCTAGTAGGCTAAAGAAGAATAGAGGCTTTGGAAACTGTGTTACGTTCCGGCGGGGAAAGCAGGATCAGAAACAATGAGTCAGGTAAACGGGGTTTTATTTTGGGAAAACACCAAAACGCAGGACAGAAACACATGAACAAACGTCAATGACCGGACAGGGGTAAGACAGACTTGGAAGCTCTTAATTCTAGAATCAATTAAACTAGACACAGCTGAGATCACTGGGATTTCACACGAGGTAACAAGGGGGCGTGGCATACAGGAGGATTGAACAAGCAGGTCAGGACAAGCTGAAAGCTCGTCGAAATTATACATCAGACTCAGTGCTTCTCCCTCAAGGTGAAAGACTAATAAAACTATTTGGCTGCCCTTTTAAGAGAAGCCAATTGATCCCCGTAGCCCATATGGGATTTCAGACTAACTTGGTTTGCATGGTCACCTTTCCTGATAGGTTCACATTAGAAAGGTAATGAAGCTCCACCGGGTATTACGGAAGAGTAGTCAGTACAGACAGAAGTGCCGCGAGTCGCACGTCTCCGCAAAGGGGCATTAAGGCTGTTTGTCTCCGTTTCCTCCATCTGGCACATATAATGAAGTACTGCTATCTCAGCAGCGAGTCGGCAGTTATCTGACTGCCATTTTCCACCACAAAAGGAATTGTGCTTTTTGCAATGGATAGAAAATGACCATTATTTATGTTGTTACAATCTCTATTGCAAAAAAAATAAAAAAATAAGCTGAAATATTTTTTACCCAGGCAGGTTTAAAATGTAGCAACTTTAGATAATGAACATAATTTCTGTAATTTAAAAAATATAGCCTGTTCTATAGACTGGTTTTATATAGAAAATACACATTGTACATTAATGGAAATATTGTATTTTGACTATGCATAATTTTGCCCTAAGATAAATAATCACCAAAAAGCAGGGTGATTTATTAGTGAAAGGATTCAACATAATGCATCGGGATACATTGTTTTGTTAAAAAATGAACTCATTATTAAAACTCCAAAAATCGAAAGGCATAAGCAGTAATTTGAACAAGTCCACATGAAAAGAGGATTTTACAGCAAACTGGGGGCCTTTTCCGCAGCATCTCAAAGGTTTGGGGAGCAAAGAGTAAGCTGGACATTCCAAATACTAAAAAAAATTATCTAGGAAATAACATACTAGCCTGTATCATTTGGAGAAAAACAAACCAGGACACACCAATTTATGCCAAACCCCCAGGATCCCGCCCTCTCTGTATCATACTTACACTGAACTCCATTTTATTAGGGCTAAAGTGAAAACTTCACATTGTACTGCAGTGAAATTGTCTCTTAAATTTTTCATTGCATGTTTTAGCAACCCCGCATGCCGTTGCTGTTGCGGGTTAAAATGCGTTCCTGGTGTGAATGCGGGGAGTGCATTCTCTCACATTTATGTGTTTCTCCAGTGCCCCCCGCTTAGTGTGTGCTGGTGTTTAAATAACATGTATGAGTGCCTTACAGCAAACTGCCTCAGGCCATAGACCTGAGAATTGATATATAATTTGTTGCATTCTTATGCAATTTTTATACCCAGTTTTGAACTTTTTGGCAGACAGATTCTGTGCATAGCATCCAAGAAGCAGTACAAAACTCTGTTACCTTAGTGCACATCCATACATTCTTTACTTTTTATCCAGTACAGAGTCCTAAGGACCTCATAACACCTGTTAGTGTAATTGACTGAATCGAGCATCATATTTCATATGCTGATTTGGCAAATTAACTCAAACACCTAAGGGCTAATGGTGACCACATCAGCATCATCATCTGTCTGCTGTGGTCCATATCTCTGCCATCTCTTCTCACTCCTTTCATCTAGGAATCCTGCCCAGGGGCTTTTTGCCGCCTTCACCTACAGCTGAGACCTGGTATATTTCTTTTGTTACTTGGAAATCTTATGAAAGCTCCATACTAGAGTTTATCAGAAAGGAGACACCTTCAGGGTCAACCCTTTGCTGAAATGCCAATGAACTCCTGTTTACCTCTAGAAAGCTGTGGATCACATTACAAAAGTATACTGTTTCAATCAACTTATGGTAATGAGTATGTACAGTACTGCAATTACAGAAAATGTTTTACATGCTTTACATGCAGGTTACACACTTACTGTGTCGTCAGGGACAGACATGGAAAGGAAGCACAAGTTCAGAATCTCGACCCAGGAAGATGGTTTCAAGTTTTGAAGTTTTATTTGTCAGGTACACAGTTATACTGCGTATGAATAGTTGCGTAGCCTCAGACATGAGTTTCATGTACAAGATAATGACATAACGTATTACAAACATTAATAACGTTAAATAATAATCGTAATACGGCGCACAAAACTGGCACTGGGTGGAGGCAGTGCAAGAGTCCAAAAATAATTTGCTGTTGTACATTTGTTTTACGTACAGTTTGCATTTATTTAATGAGCTGCACCACTGATAGGAACTCGTGACCAAAGACTTTCACTCTCTAGTTCACTTGTTCTAGTGATGTGACAATAAAATTGATTTAATTTTTGATTTGATAAATAGGTTTTTATATATGTACATGCTTGAATTAAATGGGCTGTTGACAATGTTGGTGTGCAGGTACCAAACACTGTGCTCATTTTGAATAGAAATTGCACATGGATTTATTAGAAAGTGTGAGTATTAGTGTGGACGGAGATAGGGGGAGTGGCAAGGGGATGCATGGCCCAGCAGGTTCAGGCCAGAATTTGGACCCAATCGACTTTTGGCATCATCCACAGACGGGCAGACATGGTAGGGGCTCTGGCCAGCCTGGAGGAAATGGCCAAGCATTTGGCAATCTACCTTTGAAGGAGCCTTCCCAAACATCAGCCAGTTGGAGGTGTTAGCAGGAGCCAGGCGTGGAGGATTAGGGGTGGAGTGACTTTTGACAGCTGGTCCAAAACTGAGGCGCTGAGTTTCTGGCAGGTGGCTGCTGTCCATGCTGCCGATGGAGGCTGGTGGCCACCTGTCTTCTGGTCAGAGCAGTGGTAGATTCCGGCTTCTGGAGGCGTAATTGTGACATTACATCATCATTACATGGTTGCACATGCATATAAATGCCTATTTCATGGTCAGAAATGGAAGAAGATGCAAAACTTACCTTGTGCATTAGTAGTCAAATTTGTAGAAACACTTCCAGTTTTTAGAGATTGCTGCTTATCTAGGGCTGTGGTGAGACTGGGGTCAATCCCAGGAAATGCAGAACAAAAGAGAGGGAACACAATTTTCTTCTAGTACAATTTCACACCAATTGATTTGTAATATAAATAAATAAACAATACAAAATATATGCAATACTGTGACCCTGTACAGTTATGTACCACATAATGACATATTGGTCAACGCTGTGCCGTGTATATGAACATGATCCCATAATAATATAGTGGAGCTGAAAAAAATGCTAAGGCCTAGCGACGTTGTAGCTATCGTGACGTTTAATGCAACGCATCACTCACGTGTTTGTGGTAATGCTGGTATTAACAAAACCATTGTGCTTCCAGTCCAATAAAAGTACAGCACATACAATTATACACAGTACATAATATTTGATAATGATAATACTTATGTTACTGGTTTATATACAGTATTTAATATACCGTACTTTTTATAATTCTTTTAAAGTGTTTGTTTTCTACTTCTACTTATAAAAAGGTTTATTGTAAAATAGCAGGCTACACAGCAAGTATTTGCTCTATTTTGCAAGTATGCTCTAACAATGCATTTCATAGACCGTATTGAATAAGTGGTATAGAAGATGGATGAAATATGTGCAACAATATACACAGAATATGGTGTGGAAAAACTGGATAGACAACAATTGTTCTGAATGTGAAAGCACTGAATTATAGGAACTATTAAGGATCAGACAACAGAATGGTCTCTGAATCATGCAGCTGCTGAAGCATTTGAGATTTCATCCTTTGTCTTTGAAACTGCAAGAAACAAGCTGGGCTCTCATGAAGTTCAGAAGAAAGCACAGATGCCTCCAGATGGTGAAAATATACAACCAGCAAAGCTGTCATAGGTGATTAATTGTGAAAACAAAGAGCTTCATAAACAGCAATCGCAGCACATTTGGCATCCTTTTTGCAATTGTCAATGATATTAAATTAATATGCAGTGATAGTATCACACAATTTTTTTCTAATACATTCTTTGCCAGAAATGGGCTTACCAACATGTTGAAGGTCACTTTAATCAGACAATATTATGGCTATTATCCTAAAAGCTTTTCTAAACGGACTTTGTATTGTTGTGACTGGGGTTGTTGAGATGCTGTTTTGGTGACAGAATTATACCTGAGAACCCTACAGGTGTAAAAGACGTCCAGTGCATTTCATGATATGTAGCCTATTGTTCTGGCAGTTATTGAGCCTGTCATGTAATACTAGCATAAAGGCAGGCAGGAAGAGCAATGTAGTGATCACAGAACCTGCAGTAACAAGCCTTGGTTTGTTGGAGGTGCAATAGGGTTTTCGGTAACACTTTCTATGAATTCCATGTCTATAAGAATCTATGAACACATTCATAAGACACTATAATGCATTCATAACGCATTATAAACATGGCCATAAACATTTATAAAAAGGCACAACAGATTATAGACATTAAAGCCATGTTTATTATGCATTATGAATACCTTCATAACGCAGTACAAAGCATCCATAATTCCTATAGCGACCATTTTAACTCATAATGAAGGTACAAGTATCTATAATGCATTATAGATGAGAGCGTCAAGTAAAGTATCACCAGGTTACCAGGTCACACTTTACCAGGTTTTCTAACTGTAATTTTTGGACCTTAGATTCAAAGCTCTCTACAGGCAGCCAATAGTGGGACTGTTGCAATACATCCATCAGCATTAGGTCAACATGTTTCATTGTTAGCTAAAATAAGCAAGTGATAGTTCAGTCTGCAAGTGGTGATTGCATTGAGTAATATCCCAATGAAGTAACCCAAAATGAAACAACATTATCAGATAACAGGCAATATCAGAGATTACTCATTTACTCTCAAACATTCTTGATATATTTAATATATTAAAACATTTACATCATTAAACAAGAAAAATAACAGAGTGAATTCAGGCAATTTTTTGAAAATCGTTCAGCCTTCAGTTACAGAAGGATTCTCAGCCATATGGCGAGGTAATGCATGCTCTCGTGTAATGGTCTCTGTGTCCATGTTAAAGCAGCTGTTTCAGAATCTGCTTGGATGGGAAACATAACTGCAAATGGTGTGGAGCAGAATTATTAAATGTTTGCATAATTTTAAGAGCTGCCAAAACTTATTTATGGATGTTATTTAAAGATTAATATGGAAATATATACTTTTTTGTTCTTGAATTTAGATGTAGAGGTATGCAGCGGTAAAATTATTGGTTGTGAGAATAGTATTAATACTATGTAATAGAAGCTGTTTGCCTTGGAGGGACATTGGATGTGTATGTATGGCAATTTTTAAAGTTTATACTAATGTTTAAAATTTTCTAAGTATAGTTTCAATTTATAAACATTCAAAAAACCAAATATAATTTAATATAGTCATCGAATGACTGTTCATATTCAGAAATGCGCATTAATTATAATACTGATTGAAGAGTGACATCAATATATTTTAACATCAAAATGGCTTAGATAAGCTACAGTATTTACAAAAAACTCAAATCGAAATGAAAGAACAGCATACTGTCAAAAGGAAACCTGTATATTTGATGCGATTAATGAATAGTTCTGTAATGGTGAGGGGCTAGTTAGCATACGTACAGTATTATAGAATTCACAGTGTTCGCTATGTTCTGTAACCTTTGTGTGTTTCATTATGGAAGGATGCTTTGGTACATCTTCGGCTAAACTCCACTTTCTCACTTTTTTTTTTGCAGACATTAAAACAGGAATTATGAACTTCTTCTGTTACTTACAGGCATAGATTTAGTCCCCCTCCCAAATTTCTTTTGTGAATGTATTTTAAGTACAACCATTTGAGTTCAATGCCATACACACAAACTGATATACAAGTACTAACATAACCTTTTTCTTCGGTGTTCTGCACCGAGAAGCATTATATTCAGAGGAGGAGGACCATAGATGTAAGGTTCTTATTTTCATTCACCATCTGTGAAACACAAAATCAGGACCGTTGTTGGCACACTTTAATTAAACTTCCACCCACATAAGATTGTATGCATCTGCCGAGGTGATTGTTTTCTTTTTCCTCTTTGTGATAATAGGGTGCTACTAGACTCTTCAGTGTTCCCCAATCTGGTCCTCGGGGTCCCACAGACCGTCCACGTTTTTGCTCCCTCTCAGCGAGAAATGTGGACTTTCTGGCAGGGAGCTGGGAGGGAGCAGAAACATGGACTGTCTGGTGAGGAGCTGGGAGGGAGCAAAAACGTGAACTGTCTAGTGGGGAGCTGGGAGGGAGCAAAAACGTGAACTGTCTAGTGGGGAGCTGGGAGGGACCAAAAACGTGAACTGTCTAGTGGGGAGCTGGGAGGGACCAAAAACGTGAACTGTCTGGTGGCCCCTGAGGATGGACTTTGGAAGCACTGCAATAGATTAACATTTTCTTTGAATTAAATAATGCCAAGCCACAGTGAAATTAATCAAAAACCTCCAGGTAAATTAGTTAACATTTTGATTCTTAAGAACACAATAGTGTTCTAAGTATTGTACAAGTATTGTGTGTCACGGAGATGGTGACCTTTGGCATTCTGCTCAGAACCAGCATTTTTCACTGGTTTTTAAGTGGTGGCTGCACTCAGGATGGTTCAGCTGCTCTGCTGCCTTAAACTTGCAGAGGTCCTTGGTCAGCATCGCAGATGATAAACTTATTTTTTATTACTTATATTATTCAACCAGCTGTTCACTGTTGAACTTCCAGGCTGTGCTAGTATGGAAGATATGTGACCAACAAACTCCTAAAAATCCAAATAATAAACTTGGTTTCACTTAGCATGTTTTTGGCAGACATAACAATTTTGTATTTGCAGTAGTTAGACTCTATGTCTCAAGTGTTTTTTTACTTGTTTTTGGGTGGTTAGTGGTCTCCGCCAGAGTCAGTCATCTTTCTAAGCGTATGCCTTATTATATTATTCTGTATTAAGCACTTTACGGTACAGTCAGCATGTAGGTGATGCTGCCTCTGCAATCTGTGGATGTTTTGCTAGTTCCATCTAGGGTCCTATGCAGGGTCACGGAGGTCTGGAGCCTATGGGCACAAGGCAGGGAATAACCCAGGATGGGGCGCCAACACATCACAGTGCACCTATACACACACACACACACACACACACACACACACACACACACCATTCACACCTCCGGACATTCTGCCAACTCTAGGTAACCTTAGCATGTTTTTGGACTTGAGGAAAACCTCAAGATGACACAGAGAGAACATTCACATGTAGTCAGGGTGGAAACTCAAATCCAGGTTCCAGAGGTGTATGGCAATCCAGCGTCATCGTGCCACCCCATTTTGGTAATTATATTGTGACAATCTATGCAAATGATCTCTATAAGCAATAATTTCAGCACAAAAATGTACATGGTTCACCACAAAACATCAGGTTTCTGTCTCAACAAAACCATATGATTCAGATTTTCATAGCATCCAGAGCATTTTACTGCCGTATACCTTAATATCTACATCCAGGTTAATTGCAAAGAGTCTCATTAATGAGATGGCAGTCAATAATGCCAAGCTTCTGTGGCTGAAGAGATGAGTTTCCAGTATTCTATTACACTAAAACACAGACAGAAACCATTAATCGTGTGGTAAATTTGTCAGGGTATAAATTCCAATACATCAGCAAATTCGGCACATTCTGCCACCATAGACTTCATGTAACACAATGTGTCTCTCTGAAGACCCACTCTCTGACTTCTCGGCAGACTTCCGCTTATTTACCTTTGCTATTTATGTCCCTATCTGCATTTGTCATAATCCCCCCTAGATTCTGTTTGCCTTCCTCTCAGTAACCTCCCAACATGCTGAAAATGATCTGACCTTGTAGAGAAAAAGCAGGGACTCACCTCACTACCCCAAATTTCTGAATTGCATAATACTGTGAGAAACAAATATTTTTTGTATGTTGGCTTCAAATTGCCAATGGTTATTATGACAAGTATACTGGAAAGAGTGCTGTATAAAAATGTATTTAATTGAATAAATAGATTTATGGACCTCTAAGTCTGGCACTAAGCTTTTATAATGAACATTAGATTGCCCGTTTATTACAAAAGCGCAGCAGTTTGAGCAAAGGACTTTATCTTGAAAACAGAAATGGTCTTCTACTGAACTCATAACTACTGTGGAAAATAAGTATCCGCCGTAACAGATGAACAAAAGCAAATTTGTAACAAATCAAGATCAATGACCTTAAATGACAGATACATTCTCCCAGCAATGTAAAGATTAAAGAATTCTCTAGTATTTCCAAAGTGTGTCTATATTAGAAATGAGTAAAGGTTGTTCTTTCTTTAGTGTATCATTGAAATACTACCTCTTGGACCCTGAAAAGAATATAATTAGTGTAAGACTGTGATCTATTCATTGCACTTTATACTAAGTAGTATTTTGCACTAAGTAATAAAATTTGTCATTCTAGCTATTCATCAAATCTGCAAATGTGCAAACACAAAACTGACCAAAACATTTTAGTTTATAACTGTATGAAAAAAAAAAATATATATATATTTATATATTTTTTTATGTATTTATTTATTTATTTATTTTTTAAATACGTTATTTGAATACTACAAAATAATGTAATGGCCATTGATAGTGAGATGTTTCACAATAGCAAATTTATGCTTTATACTCTGGCAATTAGAAATATATGTTATGGGACATGTTATGTTTAAGATGCCTTATTTTCTACTAGAGGCAATGCAATGGACTCTGGGGGCCCTCCAACTCACCCTCCCCAACATGGTAAAATTTTGTATGATTACTTTAGCATGAAGTCTAAATTAATAACATCAGCAAAATGAATTTAATAAACACATGTCCTTTATTTTCACTTTTGTGACAAACAGAATACACAAAGCAAATTTGTTGTTGTGACGTGCAATGTAATCGACTGCCCTGTGGGGCCCCCTCCCAGCACAGGGCCCCCAGGAAATTGCCTGCCTTACCAGTCCTGTTGCTTTGCCTCCGTTGTCTATTACAGGAGTTTATGAAAAGGAGACAACAGATTGTGTTCACAGATTATACTTCTGCTCTCTCTACTCAACACTCAGTTGTAGCCAACCTTTGATATTAGTTCTTTAAAGGGTTATTAAGAACTCTGTGATGGGAGTGGCAACTTATCCTCTTTGATCAGATGAGTATGAATATCCACCAAGCAATTTCCTACCATATTATTAAAATGGCTAAAAATGGTCTAAGGTGAACATCATGTGCTCTTTGTACAACCCGAGTATTAAAAATGACTTTTCTTAACATTTTAATCATTTTGCCTTACTGCCAAATCAGCAATATGTTCACTTGGAAAATTCATAAAATAATGAGGTACCGCAATAATTTTATAACAAATAAAATACATTAAATAGAACTACTTTTCATTTTCTGAATCACTGAATTGTTGGATGGATACAAATGATATTGGTATTGGACAATTTGACAGATTTTAAGTCAAATATATTTACTTGCATTGTCATAATTTATAATTTATAGTCTTAAGTCTTTAACCCAAACTTTTTAAATGCTGAACAAATAGGACACTCTATACCACACACTCACATTGCCAGGTATTCTGCCTCTTCAGCAGGTATTCCTCTGGATGCTCAACACTTGGGCTGCTGACTGTGAGGTTCCTGGAAGTAGGACTTAAGCATTGAGTCTCAACGGAAACCACAAAGGAGAGTGTCAAAGGATTAAACAAGATCAGGTTCTAGGCAAACAAGATCCAAAGACACAGAGCTACGCCAGAATTCAAAAAAATCTAAACTAGGACTAAAGTAACAAATCCAAATAAATATCACCAAAATTACTGTAAATAGGTTAAAACAGACCTGACGACTGCAAATTGACTATTAACTAGAAGCAGGTTAAGTGCATTGAGGGCAGGTGTGGGAGATTCTCCACTGATCTTATCTTAAGGTGGGTGTGGCCACAAGGAACAATCACTGTAGGCAAGTAAGTAGCTGACTAGGTTTCAGACAGGATGTGACATCATCAGTTACATTCTTTGCAGTTCAAATTATGTGAGTTGGCAGCCATAACTATAAATTAATGTAAAACTAATAAGCTGCATATTTAAAATAACCAAAACAAAGTCTCTTGGATCCCATCTCCTCAAGTATTACATGCTATGGAAAAAAACATATAATTCTCTGCCAGTGCTATTGAAGTTGGTGCTGTAATAAAGTACATGCACTGGGCTGGAAGCAGTTCTACACAGATAAATGATGCATAAAAGGTGCATACCTACAATACCACTGGGAACACAATCCCCAGCATCATTCTACAGAGCTAATGCCTAGGTTTTGATGAGAAGGCTTCACTTGATAATGAAATCTCTGATCCAGGAGGAAGAAAGTAGCTTCAGGCCAAGAAACAACAGAACGACTTATGTAGGTATCTGAGGGCTTATGGGGTCAGGTATTTGTACGTGCGTTGGGATGGTTCTCTTCTGAGCTGGGATGAGAATTGGCTGCAGTAAACCTCCCTGATGATTCTCTCCCTGAAAAGAATGGACTGCCCTTTGTGAAGGAAAGAGGATACACTGTCCCTGCAGGAGAACTAGGTTTGATTTGCAAGTGACAGAAACCTGATGCATGATACCGGTCAACAGATCGGTGCCTCTTCCGTGGTTTTGCTTGAGCGGCATTGATCCGTGGTACTGAATCAGGTGCTGAATCAGAGTCCTAGGAGGAAGCTTGCGGTTTATAGGTCAATCTGTGTCCCATTATGCTAATGACCTTTGGGAACCAACCAAAAAGGATGAGATTGTGGATGCATGTGACTGAAATCAGCATCCTTCAGAGGGCAGCTAATTTTACTGCCTGTGATAGAGTCAGGAGCTCACGGATAGGAGAGTGGCTACTCCACCATGTTAGAGAGTCTTCAGGTGATTTGAACAGGTATCCCTTTGAAGTTTCAGTTCTACATTTGCCTCCTGGGTCCAGGAATTTCCTGACCATTCTGACATGCAGCAAAATTGGCTCCATCGATCCATCCATCTTTCAAATATTTATCCTAGTCTGAATCATGGGGGGGATTTTAATGTCCAGGTTCACGAGACAGTATTGCAGTTCGTATCATATTCACTTGACAATACAGTTTTCCACGCCTTGACAATAAAACCACCATAAAGCATGATGTTTTATTTTTTATGTCTGTGCTAATGTGATAGCAGTAAAAACACAGCGTAAATGTGTTGGGATGTTTCACTTTGGTTACCATATTGTGAAATATGGTGAAAAAGTTAAGTATATGCTTGAAGATAATTAAATGTAATTGGTTAAATTCAGAGACTATCATTGTAAACTTGCATCAAAATGTAATTAGAATCTGACTACTGCATGCTTACCATGACTTGGAAAAATAAATAAGCTTTAGTTAAACTGTCTTTTTACTCATTAGAAGAACTGGAAAACCCAGTTTTAATGCCTTTCAAATGCAAGTTAAAATGGAAAAGTTAGGTTGATAGTTCCAAAAGAGACAAGTCTGCATACTGTAATTTCAGTTCATTAGATGTTTCCTTGAGCGCCAGAGTGGTGGAATAGAGTTACTTATGTCTACTGTCAGTACCAGACATACCAGCTGCACTTGGTTGGAGGTAAACTGTTTTTCATTATCACGCCAATTCATTTTCAGCCAATCCAGTCCAAATGAAACTCAGGTGGCATTTGTGAAACTAACCTGACAGCGAGAAATGGGACCAGCTGAGCACATGATGAGACAGGGGGACGGGGAGGTAACCTCCACTGTTATGACAAATTTCTGGCGAAACATCTAAGTTCACAGTGAAGAGGTACGCCAGTGTGAATGTGTTTCTTCTGAAGCACGTGGAACTTTCCAAAGCAATTGCATAGCTCTACAGATTGTTTTGGTAGATATTTACCTGTTTTGCTACTCAAAGCATCGTTCATGAGTGACATCTGCTGGTCACTTAAGATAAAGTAAACCACTAATTACTGGTCTGCTAACCATTGTCAGGTGCCACTTGCGTAGTATCATTGTTATTTGTCTGCTCTATGAAAGTAAAATGTAGTTCTCATGGACATGCTACTGCTAATCTCATGTACTCTAATTACAGTCCCACCCTGTTTCTTTATTTCTGTAGATAATCCCATAATTATCTAACAAAGCCATCTTAACACGGGCCTGTTCTCACATTTATATAATCTATCCATCGATCTTCTATACCCGTTTGTCCTAGGCTCCAAACATTTGTATAATGATTATAATGAATGTTTTCAGTAAAATTAAAGTGCTGTGAAATAAATAATCACTGTTTACAAGTATTGTTGTTAACATTGATTTTAAAAAGCCATAAGTTTCAAAGATTTTTCCTAAAAACATTATCAGCGATTAGGATGAACCCAAACCATGACCAGGATGAGCAGTTTGATGGTAGATAGATAATGGCAGATTGCTGTTTATCTGGGGCATTCAATAAAGAGGAAGGGTTGGAAAGTATGAGGCGGCTGCATCCAGACGATCCTGAAAGAATTCAGCAAAGGAGGATCCACGTAGCTCAGTCCTGGAAAGAAGCATTAAGCAGATGCCTGCATTAATTCTTGAGAAGACTATTGCACCTGAAGATCTGCCTGTGTTTGATCCATAGAAAGGGGCCCAGCTGTAAGATAACCCCTCCCTTACTGAGTGCAGGGGGGCGCCATGCACTTTTGTGATGGGCTAACACAGATGCCTTTATCAGAGTCTTGGAAATCTCCTGAGGTCAATGAGCTGCTGCAGTTCCAGATGAAATCCCCATCTCCACCAACACAATGTGGATGATCCTTATAGAACCATACTTGGTAAAAAAGCAACCAGCAGCTTGGATAGAGGTTATGTTAGAGCAGTTATACTGTGGCTTTGGATGCTATTCTCTGTCTCCTCTATCACGGCTCCTGTTTTGCAGAGGACACCGGGGTTGGGAGAGGTAGCAGTGTGGGGGGGTGGGCTGGGCTGGGCTGGGGGGGTTGATTCCAGATCTCCAATGACAGCAGGGAGATTTTCAGAGATGGGTTTTATTTACCATTTTAGTTACACAATAATAATGTATTTCCATAAATCAAATAAATGACTACAATGCAAATGATTTCAGCATTTAACTTATTACAGTCTACCTTACAACTTGAAAATCAAATTAAATATTTAGTTGTTACCTAATGAACTTGCGATTTTATATGTCAAATGTGTATAAAATACTAATTACATGAATAGCAGAGGATTAAGTGGTTTGTTTACCAGAGATTAGAGTATTTGGAAAAATATGTTGTAGGTTAATTAAAAATAAGACTCACCAGGATCAGAACACACGTTCGGAACATTGCAATGTTCAATACATTACAATATCGAATCACATCCAAATACAATTATCAAAAGGACTGTTCTGAAAGTGGTGCTCAGCATTTTGAAATATGCCATTAGAAAATTAAGCTCTTGTGTTGGAATAAAGGGACCATCATTGCTATCAAACATGTTAATGGATTGGCTGATGTTTTCTGGGAAAACTTTCAGAAGACAAAGAGACTGTGTACAGCTTAAAGTATGTCTAGCTACAGTACCATATGAGACTCCTACATGTGTACTACATACGCGCATGTGCCCTTGAGAGGTAAAGTAGGCTATCCCCACTTTTTCAGAGTTTTGAGAAAATTATCTCCAAAGTTGAATTTTTTTTTTTTTTTAAATCAGTGTGTCTATACCTTACAATTGATATATATCATAGGTAGCACAGAGATATGACTTAGATAATAGCAACTTATCCAATTGAAAATATTCAATAAAAAGGGGGTAGGGGTCAAAAATGTGGGATAGCCCACTTTACCTCTCAAGGGCACATATACAGATATATAAATTGCAAATATAACCTTTACTTCTTGATATTTGCCAAAATGTTTCATCATATATTCAAAATATAATAATAATATTAATAATGATGAGGATGATGATGGTGGTGATAAAAGTAAGAAAGCCTTAGACTACAGGCAACAAATCAGGTATCCGTGATGTGTGCCTACTGTCATAGCAGCGGACTGTTCATGGCTAAAATATACTAAAATTGTTTTTTTTTTTTCTTTCTTTTTTTTTACCATCTGCAAATCTGCGGGTAATGCTCCACGCTGTGGTGGTGGTCTGTATATCACCACGGCAGACATGACAGAAAAGTGTTTGGTTTGACTGCTGTCTAAGCAATTACAGGGATTGTTTATCTGTGATATTAAAAATAATCCTTTTTTTAGTTCAACATCATGAACATGCTTTTCAAAAATTTGCTGAGGTCAATAATTACTGAAATACCAGGCGATTATTTATTTGTTTAAATATGCCTTTTGCTATACATTTTATATGCAAATATATCTAATGTTATGTTACCATTATTATAAGTTTTAAGGTTTATATTTCATGTCCTGTTTAAGTCCTAGAACATTTAAACAAGATTAACAGGTTTCTTGTGGCAAAATATTTTGCTTTAAACAAGAGGAGGTATTTCACATTCTCTGTACTCTCCGCAGGAGTTGCGCAGATGGTGTTTCTATGAAGTTCTTTGTCGAGGAAGCGTCCAGAACCACAACAGAAGCAAGTGGAGAAGATTGCATGATTAATTAAACATCTGTGTCGGCATTGTGGGAAGTATACTGGGAGTTTGAACATGATCTGCATTTACAGTCTCGGCAGAGTGTGTGTGCGGAAATGCGATTAGCAGTACTGTAAATATTTACATTTTAAAACATAAACAATTATACAAACTATTATATAAAATGAAATGTATTGTATTGTAAGAGTGTTCTTGTTTCTCTTTCATGGATAATATGGGTACATTATGGTAATTATTTATAATGGTTCACAACTGACTGATATTAAGCACAAAACATACAGGCGGCACAAAATGTATATACGACTCATATTCAACAACTATGACTGTTTAAATGACACCAGTAAGCGCAGCACTTCGTTCATGAATGGTTGCGTAAACCCAAATTACATTGAAGGGCCAAGCTGTTAAATTTGCACACTATTGACAGCTGTGTTTTTAAATATTATGTTTTCCCTACGAGTATAGACTTTTCCTCAAATATGATAAATATAACATTTATAATGTGATTAAAAACGCAGCAATATGACCCTTAGCTGCACATGCCGTGCATAAGATGTGACATACGATGCACCTTATAAGTATATAACGGTAACTAGGACTGTCCTGCCCTCCACAGGCACCGGGTGCGACTCCAGATGAATTCCACGGGGAACGTTGTGGTGTTTTGTGGGTTCTACCAAATTCGGGAAAGGGGGGTAATATCTGGAGGACCAAGGGGGACGCTGTCACTGATAACTTCAGCACCCGGACCCCGACCTCTGAAAGACTTGCGGTGTTTTCAGAATGTCAAAATAACGTGATTAGACCCCGCCCGTCCGATACGCGGCGGTACCATATGACTTGTAAATGCCCGCTGAAACCCTGATATAATGGTGGGCAAAGCTGAGTGCTTCGGGCTAATATATGAGAAGCAGTTGTACTGAGCGTTACTGTATAGAAACGCTGGTTATCAGGCGGCGGGGAGAAGAAACATTGCTCTTTATTTACTCAAATTATATCCTACGGAGCGGGACTCAATTCTGCCTCGGACTGCCCGTGTGCAGGGACAGCTTGGAAAACACTGACGCCCGATAAGGTCCCCTTTTAAAATCCTGGCTGCTCTTTTTTTGCCCCTTTGTATATTTTTTACACCTGTGCGAAAGTGAACATGCCGTGGTTTTGTGCAGCCCGGATAACGCTATTGCTGTGGATTTTCAGCCGCATCAGCAGCACCAATGCAGCGCCCTCGCCATCCCGTAAGTAACACGGGGAGACCGTGCCTCGGCTCTCCTGCCTTCAATACTCCGTTGCAGGGACGGGGCATTTTCAAGCACCAGTATTTGTATCCGATCTTTGAGGTGTTGGGTGTCTGTTTGCTACCAGGACTGCACCGGTACAATACATTTATTTTTTGTTTTAATAAACAGATGCAGTTTTTTAAAAATTTATAAAGTATTGCCGTGCACTTGTGTCATTACATCGCGCTGTTTGTTACTGTTTCTAAGCCATTTGCGTTTTTATATTTAATGCAAGTAAATTATTTAAAAGTAACATTTTAAGAGACTACAGAATCGTATAATAGCCGCAATTTCGGGAAGCCTGTGACATGAGTATTGAGTTTATCTGTGACATCAAGCAGTAAAACTGAATACTATAAAGTTAACAGTAAGCACGCGGGACTTTTCACACGGGGATCCACTTCGGATCTCTGTTGTAACATATTACAGAAAAGCCGAAGTCACCTTTGGATAAAGATAAATTATAAATCTTTAATTATTTTTAGTGCGTATGGAGTGCCCAGAACCCGATGGTTCTTTTGCAGAGGGGGTATTAAGGGAGTTCAAGCGGAGACGCTCAAACACTACAGCTATCCCACAACCGCTGTGCGGCGTGCTTCGTGTTTAATTAGATTTAATTAATTTCCCTTTAATTGGAAGCGCCGTGCGGTAAGCGGTGTGGTCTGAAATGATGCCAAATGGTGAGAGGCGCGGTGATGCGCTGGATTGCAATGGCAAAACGCTTCGCTTGATCCTCCTTGTAGACTCCCTAGGTCTACATCTGCGCAAGTGACATAACTTTACTTTCAGTCTGATGCATTCGTTTTTATTTAAGATCCATAAATATTAGTAGAAATATTGAACACGAATGTCACTTGAAATTTTACACGCGTGCAATTTACCTTTAAACGCCACGTTATTAAACAGTACACACGGCAGGCTATCAGCATTTCAGTCTCAAAAAAGGCAAACATGCAAACGTTTATTACGAACGACATTTTTTAATCCATACCAATTTGAATGCGGGTAAGCCCCATGAAAAATATAGCAAGATGGTGATTTATATCCATAAAGCATTTCAGTTGTTTTATTAGTTAAATCAGCCGTTATTCCTTAGCGATACCCTCTGTAATAGGGTAATTTAAGCAGATGGATTTGTGTTTAGTCGTCAGATCAAAGTGCATGTCATTACATCGATATCCGCTTGAGCTGATTATCGATCCCTTAAAGTATTATCTCCATAAATCACCAAGCAATGGTTTATCGAATAATATAACAAATTGCTTATTTAATTAAATTGGATATTACGGACTGTAAATACGCGAGCTTGTATAATTTTGAAAATCATGAATTGGGGGGCGTATGTACGCTAAAACGGCGCTTTGGAAATTGTGATCCCACAGATATAACTCCTGAAAGTATTTCTGAATCGTTTTTTTGTACAGCACCTTGTAGTGCTATTGCTGCTATGTTACTCTTAAACTTTCATTAAGGCGGAAGTACTAATTAATTTGGCAAAGTTAGCCCTCACTCGAAACTGGGTGTCCCTCACAAAGTGAATTCAAAGTGTAAATTTGAACTGATTTGAAGCCCCCTTTTGTGTACCCTCTGAAATACTTAAACATTAGTTGGTGATTGCTGCCGGTACCAGAATCATGCTAGAATACTAAAAATGATATAATTAGGTATCAAAACTAAGGTTCTGGTTTTGCAGAACAGAATTAGCACTGGAATTCAACTTCGGGAAATTAACATATAGATGCCTTTATCAGAGTCTTGGAAATCAATAGAGCTTTCCCTGTCGGGCAAACAAGTTTGCATTTTTTGCTTTATTTGGAAAAAATTTTTGCAGTTTTGTTCAATCTAAGACCATTCAAGCTTTCACTGTTTGAAATCACTCTGATATTGGAGTGTAACTTTACAAAGTGAAATTTATTGACGCAAATATCGCTTTGGTCTAGTCACTTGGCATGATGGTTTGTGAGGCCAGGATTGCTGAAGGAGGAGGACTGAATCGCATTTTTGTTGTTTTCTGAAGACCCCATGCTTTTGGTATTTATTCTCTTAAGGAGCACTTATGTAGGGCTGCTTTAGGAGGACGATCTACCCAGCTCATGGAGTATCACAGCTTTTCTGTTGGCCACTTCAGATCGAGGTCTGGGACTCCCTACTGAGATGATGAATGGGGACCTTCTCACTGTTATTTTAGCCCAATGAAAATTTCAACGCTGATACTGGAGCTGGGCGCTGGTGAAGTGACTGTGAAAACACAAGGAAAGGGCTTGCAGCAGAACAGGTTTTAATTGTGTTCCACTACCACTGAGCACTGCTTTCCGTGAGTGAATTTCATCTGTGTGTTCAGATGTGAACTCTAATAAATAGTAAGCTATTAAATGGGTTGTCTCGTGTAGCAGCGTGAAACGATATGCTGAAAAGGATGCTTTGTGCTATATCAGGATGAAATGACCACGTTCCATGTGTGGGTTCGTATCTGGCGTTTCTGCATTAGATTATTTAATAGCAAAAACACGTTGTCCTAACTCAGCCACCCTGTGTCAAGCAAAGTTATTTTACTGTAATGTGCCCTCACAAGGAAAAATGCCGCCACCAATCCCATTCATTTGGGACGTCTCCGGCAGACAGAATTTGCCCTTGTCGTGGATAAAAACAGGCAGGTCTCTAAATCTTCAGAGCTGGGTCTCCTCTTGTGGTGACATTACATATAAATGCAGCACAACCAATTGAGAGAGAAATTTATCGAATTCTCGCCATTTTTTTATGATGATGTAATCGCTGACAGACTATATGTGACTATGTACCCAGTTATGTATGTAGCATAATCTTCTGTAATCCAGGCCCCTCCTGCAATACACTGCAAGTTAGTGTAATTCTTATTGAAATGTTTACAGCCAAAAATGCCTGCACACAACTTTCTACCTCTGCTATTATCATAATTATTATTGCAATATAATTTGTGGTGAACATTGCCAAAGGATTGTTGTTACCTTCATTTGCAATATCATGCCTAGTTTCTTCAAACATTTTTTTTCTCACCCAGTGGACTAACTAAAAGATTAATTCACTTAATCTTCCTGCATAGATTGGGTATTCAGTGTTGCAAAAAGCAAACAGAATCTATAGGAAAACTGTAATACCAGCATTTGTCTTTGTATATCATTGTAAGTGAACAGAAAATGCAAGAGTAAGACCAGACCTTTAACTTTTTAGACTTTTCGATATATCAGTGTTTTATCATTGCATATGATGGGTCTCTCTTCTACTGTAACATTTTACCCTTTTTAAAGTTACTTAGCGAAGTTTAATTTGGATAACACACGGTTGGATTGCATGATATTGGAAAAATTTCAAATATTGCAATGTGATTTTTTTTTTTGTGATAAGTATTGCAATATCTGTGAAGCAAAAAAGGAGTAAAAAATTTTCCCAGCAAAAACTATAGCCAAATAAAAGTTATCTGCCAATACAGTCTGTCAGAGAAGTTGGTGGTGTTAGTGTGACTTGTTTCTGCTTAATATTGTCCCTATGGAATCCAAAATATTTCTATATACTGTAGTGGAAGGCTAGTCTCTTTTAGTGACCAGTTATTTTCTCTCTTCTCTTTGTGGACTCATTTTAGTTAAATATCTCACAAAAGCAACACACTGTCTATGAACGAGTCTAACAGCAATGATATGCCCCCCCCCCCCCCCCCCCCCCTAAAATGTTATTATAGTGGGACAGTATTGCAAAATAGCGTTACCATATACCTCAGTATAATGTCAGAATGGTATAACGGCATGGAAAATTAAATACCGTCCGAGCCTAATTTTCAATACAGTAAATATTGCGATACTTTCGACAAGATGGTTGCATGTGCTTAATTTACAATGTCAATATTAATATCACACATTGCTCAACCCATTGTTTGCCCTCTTTGTGGTCTATTAGAACATGCTGTAGTGCCGATGAGATGGCTCTGCATGGTGGAGCCCAGTAAGTGTGCTGAGCATGCTGGGAATGTTGTAAATGGCCCCTCATTTGTGTAGTTTCATGTTGTTGCCTGTGTCCTTGTCTCTGTCATATGTGAACCTGTCTGATCCTCGTGTGTCTTTAGCTGTAGTATAAATTACCCGCTGTGTGTGTGTGGTCCAGCATCAGACCTCCTTGTGTTTCACTGTTATGTGTGGTTAAGTGGATGTTTAATGCCTGTGTTGGTCCTTTTAAGGGCTAATTAATAGCATTGTTTTCTTCTATAAGTGAGCTTCCTTGTTGTTGTCCACTTCCCTGATGCCTTGCTACACTGGTGTCAGAAATGGAACGCCAGAAGCAGCCCCGCTAGCGGCAGTGGAAAGGCTTCTTCTCAGTCTCCTTCTTGGAACCCCATTTCAGCTTCGTGGATCTGCAAGCAATACTGAAGCAGTGGCACTGGAAAGGCAGCGGTGAAGTAAGGATGGCTCAGGACAAGAATCTCACCTGCTTTTGCTGTGGGAAGAGGGTACACTGGGCTCGCTACCGCACAGTGAGAGGTGTAGGTGTCGCCCTGTCCTTCCAGAAAGCCCTGGACCTGTGCAGCACGCCCTCAAGCCGCTCTTGCCATCCTGCCGGCTCCCCGTTTAAGACGCTGTCGGCCACTGCGGAAGATGGAAGCTCCCAAAGGCTTTGCCTGTTCACCGCAAGGATGCATGCCACATGCTGGAGGCTCGGCTGGCTCAGGAGCGCCGCAAGCTCAATGAGCAGTGGCAGCAGAGCCAGCAGGCTCAGGAGTGGCTGTGCTAAGAACTGGCCAGTTGGGAACACAAGGGCGACCGGCAGAAGCATCAGAGTGAGGCAGCAGAGGTGACGTTGCTTGACCGCGAGGTGGTGTCCCATGCTTTGGAGGCCTAGCTGGCCCAGGAGCACAGCGAGTCAACAGGGCTAAAGGAGCAAGATAAGCAGGACTAGCAGCAGCTACAGGAGTCTCTGGAGGAGCTGCGGGAACAGCTGGCAGAGTAGGAGCAGCTGCACAAGGCCACCAGAGTTGCAGACCAGCAGCGAAAACAGCCTGGTGGTCAGCAACAGGTCCCCACTAAGCCACAGAAGAAGAAGGGCTGAGGCCATGGGGGGTGGAATGCTCATTGCCAGAGCCTGCTGGCCGCCACCCACCTGTTAACAGTACAGCTTCTCCAGTGGACCCTAGCTGCTCAGGGCGTAAGCTGTCCCCGGAGAGGGAGCACCGGTGGCTGCAACCAGTCCTTGGTGACTTGCTGGAGGATGTGATTGAGGACTGGCTGTGGTGGTCGCTGGGATGGTTGACCTCTGGGAGGGGGGAGTCCAGCAAGTGTGTTGAGCATGCTGGGAATGTTTCAAATGGCCCCTTGTTTCTGTAGTTGTAAATACTTGTTGTGTTCCCTATTGTTGCATGTGTCCCTGCCTGTGTCATATGTGAACCTTGTCCAATCCTCCACTGTGTGTGAACCTTACAGTCCAGCATCAGACCTTCTTGTGTTTCATTGTGTATGATTCAGTGGTTGTTTCGATCTTGTGTTAGTCCTTTTAAGGGCTTAATAAAAGACGTTTTTTTTTCTCCTATAAGTGAGCTTCCTCATCTCTTGCCACCTCTGTGATGCTTCTGTCTGCCAGACTCTACAATCCTTATTTTATTTATTTAGCAGACACTTTCCCCAAAGCTACATACTGGTGAGAATCAGAGTAGGTGGGGTTAAGGGCCTTGCTAAGCCAATGGGATTTGAACTGGTGACCACCTGATCAGGGTCACAAAGTCGTAACCTGCTGAGCCACATAGCGTATTAATAATAATTTGTGCCTCCCAACTTGCTCTTTGTAAGCAAGAGTAAGCTGGCTGTGAAGGGCTGCCACCTGTAGTGGTGCCCAGAGAGCTGGGAGTCAAGGGCCTTGCTGAAGGACCTGCAGATGTGCTGAAACTGAGTTCAAACCGGCGACCCTCTGATCACAGGCATACAGGTGCTGCCCCTCCCTTATTATACTTATGATGAAAAAAAATTGCTACGTGAATGTTATGGGAATAACTTAGGTTAATGTAATTTTTATAGAACGCTAAACTGCACTTTGTCCACTCGAATCGCCTGACACACTCTTTGAACACCCGGATTTGGTGTTGTGTTTCGGGAAACGCTGCTCGGGGGAAGAAGTGGAGGGTCGTCTTCTGTGCATATCTTATGATGAAGATGATGAAAAGTAGCAAGTGGGTCGTCAACAAAATCGTTTCTGCAATATATCTTCCTGATCGATCGCCAGCAGTGTGCCAGTGCTGAAGTAGGTACGACACATTGTAAATAATATATGGAAGCTTCCCTCTGTGTAGTAATTCTCCTGTATACAGCCGCAGATCCCCAACTTCATTTTCTTATAACGAGGGAATCCGCATGTTATTGGTACATTTGGTTTTGAGGGGGAAAAAAATGTGACATAACTTCCCCCTCATACATGCTGTGAAGGTTTTATTTATGGTCTTCTCACATGGGCATGGATGCCAGCACCATATGGGAGTCCCACTCGTTGTCAGCATGGCCAGATTTTTTCGTTGGCATGTGATGGAGAGTGCGGATCGCTGTATTAGTTCTGCCTGGACTCTTTTGGTGCCTTATAGGTCAGCTATTGTAAGGACCTCAGTTATTTTTGGTTTCCATGGGTTAGGTTACCAAAGATGTATGTGAGACCTAATTCAATAATCTTCTGTTAAATTTCGACAAGGGTACTTCTCTTTCTGTTCATGTTGTATGGACTGAAAAAGAGGGGAGAGGTGTATCGCTACAGGGGATGGGTTAGGATGTTGTGCCTGTAATCGGAGGGTCATTGGTTCAAATCCTGTTGTCAGCAGAGTAATCTCATTGCTGGGACCTCGGGCAAAGCCCTTAACCTCAGTTGCTTTTGGATTTGGCTGAGCCGGCGTTCTCAATTGAGAGTCGCGTTGGATAAAAGTGTCTGCTAAATAGATGTAATGTTTTTACAGATATTACAGATTTGATTAATACTGCTAGATTTGTTGGTTGCAAAACATCTCGCAGCTGAGATATCAGCTTTATTGAGTGAGTGAGCTGGTTCCCAGTGCAGAGGTGTTCATAGCTTGCATGAAGATGGTGGTACCCTGCTTGGTGGTGTTCGGAAGACTGACAGGAGAGCCCCCACCTGGGCACAAGGGGAGAGACGGCACTGCAGCGGGGCTGAGCTGGGTGTGGGAGAGTCACTGGGAAGCTGGAAGAAATTATTCATTTGTTGATGCTTTTTGGAGGAGGCTGTGTGAGGTGATAACGGAGAGCGAGATCCGAGCTATTCGGAAAGGTACCCGGATGTACTTTTGGGAAGACTCTTTCTTCAGGATCTGCTGCTAAACTGCTAAAGTAGCATCTGAACTTCTGTACAGTATCAAAACAATGTGTCGATGCAGCACAAATGGTAATGAGGTGTATGTAGATGCGTATACTTCGCCGTTTTTCAAACTAGGCCCTTGTGGTGACCTCTGTGTTGCCTGAAGAGCGTTAGTGTTGCGAGGCTGCATGTTGTTATGCTCCGCTTGATCCCACTGTTTTTAATGTATTTTATGTGTGCTTTGTTGGAGAAGATGAATATTTTATTCATGCACTATGGGTCATCCAACTTGGTCTATAAGTAGAGATTAAAACTTTAAGTTGTGGGTGTTACAAACATGCCATTAACTAGTAAATACTGCATGTTAGGCATTAAAAAAATCAGATAATTGAGTTTCTTTTAATATTCAGCTGTACTTGTTTCTTTAATAGATTGATAAAGGTTGTACGCAGATTTCTTATGGGATTTAATTGAAAAGCTTTTACTGATATAAAAAATGCTGGGGGAAGAAATGTCAAAATGGAACTAATTTGAAAAATAAATTAGCACAAAATAGCTTAGAGACCCACATATTAAATGCCTGGGGAGGGAACAATACAAACTAGGTCTTCATTCTAATTTATTAAACACGAAAGTAATTGAGTTGTCAGCCATGTATTGTGGGTTTGTCTTTATGGGTCAGGAGAGTCGTGGTATGTACAGACCGTCCCAGAACAAGCCAAGGTGCAGTGTGTGGCACAGTGGTCTAAGCCTGCGTGCGTGTAGTCGGAAGGTCGCTGGTTCAATCCCAACCTCAGCGCATCTGCAGGTCCTTGAGCAACACCTTTAACTCCCAGGGTGGCTGCCCTTCGTGGACGGCTTACCCTACAAAGAGCAAACTGAGGGAGGTGTAAAGACAATTTCCCCCTAGGGATCAATAAAGTATCGATGATTATTATTAAATACTTTTATCTGCACGATCTCCTAAGACTGTGGTGCGTAGGGGGCGGCGTGTTCAGTGTCTTGGTTTGTTGCCTGCATATAATAAACAGATCATGTACAGTAACTGTGCATATTGTGAAGCCATGATATAGGCAGCACACACTAAGAACGGAGATGTGTACTGAAGGGATAAGCACTGACGTAGATACTTCAAGAACATGCACCAAAGGATGGGATTGTCCCCCAAGTCATCACCTAACAGGCAAAGATCAGAAGAAACCCGGATGAAATAAAACAAAGTCTTATTCGTGTGCTTCCTAGAATGTCTTTTTTTTAACACGTTATAACATGGTTATTTAATGCTTGAATTATATATCTGGCCTTTTGTGGATATGCCAGTGGCAGCTCATATTAATTTAATACTCTTCCAGCCAAACATAAACCGTACTACATAAACACATTGAGGATGTATTTCACAGTTAATCCATGTCTGAGTAGATGTGACATAGAGAGGATTTAAAAAGGGAACCATGGGGGAATGCAAAATCAGATTAAATATATTTTTAAAAAGAAGACCTTCCCTCTGATTTGACAATGCCAATTTTAACATTGAGAAGAAAATCCTTTGTTGTAATTAAATAATTTATGGAATATTTCTAGAAAATAAAGGCTATATTAACCGGTCTGGTGGAGGGTCAAGGCAACAAAAACAGCCAGAAAGTATAACTAACGCAACATCGAGGGGGAACAACAGCCAGACAGCCTCCCTTATAATGAGGTCAGTGAGGTATTTGTCTGTACAGTTCACCCTTTCTCAGATTTAAGTACCATAGCTGTGGTCTGCCAACGTTCTCTAATTGTTTTTTCCCCCCTGTAGTACTGTAGTCATAAGACATGCAAGACAAGCATATAAAATGATTTATTAACTGAAGTGCGTTCATTGTGGGAAAGTCTGAGGAGGGTGTAACGTAATCGGCTTTCACGCGGTCGCGTTTCGTGGCAAATTTGAAAAGGCAAAATCACATTTAGCCTCTTGGATGAATATTGAGTAATTTACACCCTTTTTCTTATTGCGAATCACATGATGGTGACACAGTGACTAATAGCAGCTTGAAATTGGATTAATATTTATTGAGTGAAATGGTGCTTTATTTGCCAATTGCA
Organism: Brienomyrus brachyistius; assembly: GCF_023856365.1. Lineage (NCBI taxonomy): Eukaryota > Metazoa > Chordata > Actinopteri > Osteoglossiformes > Mormyridae > Brienomyrus > Brienomyrus brachyistius. The sequence goes on along the minus strand of NC_064547.1, from coordinate 13,704,686 downwards.
CTAATTCAGGTACATCGCAATGCTGCTTTTTGCATATTCCCATCTCATCATGGGAGACACGGACACATATATGCAGCTTAGAGCAATACTTGGGTTCTGAGCACAGGGTCAGACATTTACCTGGCGCCCCAGGAGATTTTTGGGGTGTTAATGGATTTGCTCAAAGGTCCAACCGAAATATGGTTGTTCTGCTGGGACTTGAACCAGCAAGCTTCTGATCACAGGCACAAAGGCCGAAGCCACTGAGCCGAACACCTCCGCATAGCTATTGTAGCCATATTTAATATTTAATATTATTTGTGGAGTTAATAATATGTAGATTCACTTGCCCTGTGCCCTTTCTTTTCTGTGATCAGGGATGATGGATGGATGGATGGATTTACAGTGCTTTTCCATCTTTGCCAAGTGAACATTTTAACAGGAAAGGACGTGGTAAAGGAGAATTTTGCGTCTTGATTTATACTGGAATTGTTGGAGCTAAACCAGCCATGGGAAGTTTTGGCTGGTGAATGAGGGCGTTCAGGGTCAGAGAAAAAGAGAGTGATGCTGGCGGTCAGCGCTGCAGTCGCCGGCCCCCTCTCACCGACGTTTACCCTGACTCTGCACTTTACCTCTTCTGTTTTTTTACCCCCTTTCTCCTTCCCTGGGTGCCTGGTAATGATTGGGCTCCCGTGCTCCGAGTCAGCAGCAGTGGGAGAGGGTGAGGGATCACCTCCCGGCACTGCAGATGGTGCGTCTGTGGCGTGTCCGGGCCGTCCGCCCTACAAAGGCTACTTCACAGGAGAATCTGGAGCGGTTTTGGGTGGGGGGGGTCTTGCATTTACATGATATTTAGCAGGTGCTTTTATACAAATTGACACCTTTTTTTTGAGAAAGTGCAGGGTAGGCAATCTCTAGAGCAGCTGGGGGTTAAAGACCTTGCCCAAGGACTCTGCTGACCCTAGGATTTGAACTGGTAACCTTCGGTTAGCAGGCACAGTGTCTAAACCCGCTGAGCCAATGCATAAATGTAATAGCTAATTGGTAACATATTTCTGTATTTAGTATCTTGCATTTTTATTTAGCAGGCCTAAACATACAAAATAGGCCTAACACCAAGACTCCTGTAAGATTAAACCCTTTAGATTCTTCTCAGAAAGCATTTTGCACTATGGAGTTACAAAACGCAGTCATTATCTTTGGGAAGCATTTTAAAAATGCTACTAATTCATATCTGTTGCTTCAGTAGCTGATTATTAGCCTGCTAGCTAAATCTGCTAAATAGCGTTCTACCATTTTAAACATAGTTTTAACCATGGAAATCCTTGTTCTGTTTTTTTTTTGTTTTATCCCTGACAGGGCTGGATTCAACCTTGTATTTTTAGAGTAGAGCTGGGCAGCTATAGTACAGCCTGGCGGGGATGACAGAGACACGTTAATCCGAATGGGGGGTGGAAAGGTTCCTAGGGGGTCAGACGGACAGCCTCATTCGGACGGCTGGAGCGGAGGGCGTGCAAGGTCCTTACCATAGCTGGATAAAATTACCTGCTGGTCTGCGGAACGCTTGTCTGCTGTTCTATGAAAGGAGAACCAGCAGTCTTTTCAAGCTAGGTCTTCAGGCACAGTGGGCCTTCGTGGTAACTATTAGAAACCCTGTAATGTTTTTTACATTTAATTGGGGGTGGCATGGTGGTTGGGTAGATAACGGTTGCCTTACATCTACAGGGTTGGAGTTCAGATCCCGCCATAGCCTTATGTGTGTCTGTTTCTTTGGGGGGACGGAGGAGTGGGGGGGGGAGGGGGGAATGTTATGCTCTTTCTTCACTGTTCAGGTTTTCTTTGGGATAGTGTGTGTGTGGGCTGTGTGCCATGAAATGGACTGAAATCCCGTCCCCGGTGATTACATTAGATTATACCACTTTAGATTAGATTTGATCAGATACTGTATTGATTCCAGTCGGAAATTCTTGTCCAAATGGCAGCATGGTACATATATCACAGACAATAAATACAGTGCAAACAAATCAAAAAGTACACAGTATGTAAACAAAATCGTGGAAAACAGAATATTGCAGTATATTGACAAAAAAAATTAATTTTAAGAAAATAATAATAATAATAATAATAAGTTATTGGGTGGTATATGTGCAGTTAGAAAACAGGACAGCACTGAACTTTTACTTTTACCTTACTGCAGAGAAGGGTTGTCCCCTGACGTGTCATGGCTGAGGGTAGGGCTGGGGCATTGGGATGAGGTGTTGTACTGCTTGGCGGCAGCAGGTTGGAAGGATCTCCTGTGTTCCCTTGTCTTTGTGCTCTTCTGCAGCCTGAGGCTCTAGGCCCTCCTGTGACTCTATACTGCAGTGTTTTCCAGTCTTGTCCTCTGGGACCCACAGTCAGTCCATGTTTTTGTTCCCTCCCAGCTCCCAGAAATGTGGCCTGTATGGCAGGGAGCTGGAAGGGAGCAAAAACCTGGACTGTCAGCAGGTCCCTGAGGACCGGGATGGGAAAAACTGCTGTACTGGATAAGTAGCTGGTGTATAGATGGCTGGACATCTTGCTGTTTTTTTTCAAATTGTATAATAATGGCATTGATGATGTTAATTATTTTTCAATTGTGATGAGTTTTCAGGTCTTTCTATACATTTGCTCTTATATGCCTGTACTGTGTTCCATAAAGGGTAATGTTTGTAATGAAAAGTGTCAGCTGTCTGACCACAATAAATCTTCAGTGACATCACTGGCTGGATCAATATTGTAACACCGAGACAAGACCCTCTTGGTTAACCGAGCCAGACTCTGAGACTCTGCAGAAAAGCAGATGATGTCTTTGCAGACAATCCATAACTACTGAAGGAAGCATAAAATCTGCGGTGCCAGTGGGCTTGCGACACCTCGAGGAGAACAGCTGAATTATCTCCACTAATTGTGGTAATTTTTCTCCCTATATATACATTGACTGATGCTCACAGCTCGGCCTGCTGCAGCATTTCCACTTGCTGTTTTTGAGTTAAGAATAAATAAATCTGGGATTTATTTACAGATGCTACTCGCGTTACAATGGTTTGACTTTTGATATTTCAGTGGAATAGCGATGCACATCCAGTAGTCATCAAATTTCAAATTTTGATCTGTTCCCGCATTATGATAGTTTGAGTTTCGATATTTCAGTGGAATATCGATGTTAGGGTTGCGTCCGAGGAAACGGACACCGTGAAGTCGAGGAAAAAGGGGTTTTCACAGGACAGAACCCATGAACAAACATCAGTGACCAGACAGGGGTAAGACTCGGAAGCACTAAATAACAGAATTAATTTAATAACAACTAGACATAGCTGAGAACACCGGGATTCCACACGAGGTAAACAAGGAGGTGTGGCACACAGGAGGATCAGACGAGCAGGTCATGACAATCGACGCACATTAGGCAGTCATCAAACTTCAAATTTGCTGTTCCCGTAATACGATATTTCGGTGAAATAGTGATGCACATGCAACAGTCATCAAACTTTTGATCTGGTGCAGTCTTGACCTGTTCCTGGGCTAGCTACAATACTTTCTACGGGTGCTGAGCATTCATGCAGCCACACTTCTGATCTCTGTAGAGATTGTGAGTGTAAACATCTCATACGGTATCCTACTGTGTGTGTGTGTTTTTTTTTGTACTTAACCAAATAAACATGTATTCATGTATTCAACTTTCTTTTCTTCCCAGTTACTGTCATTTAATTAGTCGCAGTACTTATTCATTTCCTTATTCAGTGACAGCAGTTATTTACTTATTTATCTATCTTTTATAAGTTCATATCTGATATTTTCTACATACCATGGCTTCATCAGAACGTAAGCCTGTTGTAAGTTGGGGAGCACCAGTATTTATTTATATTTGTTTACGGATTTGATTGATTGATTTGATTGAGTGATTGTTAAACGCATGTTTGGAAATGCACCTACAGTGTTGGGTTCGATTCCTGCTCCTGCCTTGCCGTGTTTGGAGTTTCTGGATCTTCTCCCCCTGCTTACATAGGTTTTCCCTGGACCCTCCGGCTTCCTCCATAGCCTAAAGGCATTTAGCTAGGTGACCTGCCATTTCTAAATCTCCCGTAGTGCTCGATTGTGCGTGTGAGCGTGTGCCCTGCCATGGACTGCCGTCCTGCGCTTCGTGCCCAATGCTTCCTGGCATGGTCTCCAGTCTGGCTCAGACTGACTGTGCTGAATGAGAGCTTACGGAAGACGGATGGGTGGATGCACGATGGCTTTCCATTTGCCATGGATGACACGGCGGACAGTTTGTTTCCCAGACACGGTGCGGCCAAGCCTGACTGTCTCCTGGCGACTGTCTAATTTTCAGCGCGACCCAACTCTCCCTGTGATTTATGGCACTGACTCGACTGCATTTCAGACACCTGACCCACACTGCTGGCTCCCCGTTACCATCCGCCAATGATGGGCGTCCATCTCTGGTCCCCTTGCCTCAGTGCCAGCCCAACGGACGGCCTTTCCGCTGCCTTTTTCTGGCAGTTCTGCTTGCTCTCTGCTTCAGCTTCCTCTGGGGATCAAGGTTCAGGCAGTGCCGCATTAATCAGGGTCAGAGCAGCTCTGACAGTCGGCAGATCCCTGCTTTTGCAGCTCCCCCCCCCGCATTAACATCGCACGTCAGACACTCAGCGGAAAGAGCTGGCACCTCATCAGGTGAAAATGACCCAAAGCGCAGGTATGGCCATGTGACAGAAATGTCACGTTTGAGATTTATAAACCTTGAGGTGACAGGGGGAGGGTCGCAGCTTTATGCAAACTCCGCCTTTGGTGTAACTGCACTCGGTGGAGCTGCTCCGTAAGACATTAAACATTCATTAGAGCAGTAAGTCATGCCTGATCATTTCTGATGGTTGTCTGCCATGAATTCTTCACTCTGAGCTGTTTGTGTGTCTGTGTGTGTGTGTGTATGCAGTGACGTTGAAAGGAGTTTAACATTCGGGGGGGTGATGTATATCGTGACATTGCAGGGGGCTCACATGCGATAATCACATGCCATTTCGGAAAGATTTGAATTTTTTAAAAATAATTTTAAAATAAGAAAGATTTTGGGGGCGGCACAGCACTACAGTGGTTAGCACCGTCGCCTCACTTCTCTGGGACCTGGGTTTGAGTTTCTGCCAGGGTTCCATGGGTGTGGAGTTTGCATGTTCTCGGGTGAATTGGAGTTACCAAATTGCCTGTAGGTGTGCATGTGAGTGTGTCCTGCGATGGGTCCAGCTGCTCCAGGAAATAGTTGATGGATGGATGGGTAATAAAGACTTTATCATTTAAAATAAGACTAACACTCTTTAGGGTACAGTTTCACAAAAAATGCAGATGATGAAATTTTGTCTTGTATTGGACTACAATCTTTGTATATGTTTCGTCCTTGCGTTCTACACACGCAGCGAATTGGCCTCAGTAATGCACAGATTCAGGATAAAAGATAAGGACGCACTCTGTTTTTCGGGAAGGGAGGGGGATCTATCAATAGTGGGGCCCGTCCCCCTATTTTCGACACCCTTGTGTGCAAGTCTAAAAGGACAGCAAGACGGGATATCTGAGAAGAAATATTCCAGTGTTCCTGTACTCATGCTTGTACAGATGGCAAATAAAGGTTAATTTCATTTCAATAAAGCATCTTGGTGATATGCAGAGGTTATGTGTAATGTGGTAGGTGGTAACAAAACTCCTGACTGGGAACTGTTTGCACCTGGCAGGAAATAATATATAGAAATGTTTAATTTATGGATTTTGGTAACCAAATAAATGCTATGATCTGCATTAAGCACGATGAATAATGTATTAAAGTTTCTCCTTATAGTAGTCACTTGATTGCCATTTCTTTCTTTAGCTTTGTGATACACCTGTCTTGCTGAGCGCTTTCAAACATGTAGGATAGATTTTTTTTCCCCTCCCTTTGATGGACGTTTCTTTATGTCTTAGGTGCGGGAGTTTATTTAAAAGTGTTTTAAATAGGATTGCTGCCTGTCAAGGGCTGTAAGGTTTCGAAGGTCCTAGTGGACTCAAAAGGAGTTTTTTTTTCCGGATCATTGTGTATGGCGTTATGAATGATATGTTGTGTGGAAGCTTATGTGTAAATGGCTTGTTTATTCCATTTATTTCCTGGGTGAAAGGTCATGACTCAGAGAGGCACAAACCTGGCTGCTGCAGCCTCAGGAAAGGGATGAGGCCGCACATGGTGTTGGGCTACAGGAGTAGCCCCACGCACACTTGTATTCATTGGCTTGGCTATCTTTCTAGGTGGGACTACAGGAAACTGATTTAGCAGGACCACCCAGACTGCACATGGGGTAAAGCTATACACGTCTCCCCACCCCCACACTGGTATCCATTGGCTCGGCTAACTTTCAAGGCGGGACTAAAAGAAACCAACATAGTGAGAGCTACCTTAGATAAGCCATTTAATTATTGAAATATAATAGGACTGTATAAGACTCTTAAAGACGTCATAGCTAATGTAGCTAATCAGGCAAATTTTATTTGTCATTATAACACACAAGTAAACCGTTTGAATAAAGTGTCATTTCATGTGGTCTCTGAAAACAGTATAGCTGAAGTTACGGTCATAACATCTATGCGCTCATGAGTGTGTCTACGCGTGTAGCCGTGCCCCATTTGGCCGTCCCCCACCCTCGTTCCTGTAAACTGGAATTCCAGTGCACCTGTCTTCATGCTTGTACAAGTGACAGATAAAGCATCATTTCACAAGTTTTTTTAAAACATTTGTGCATAATTCTTCTGACTTCCTCATCCTCCTCCCTTAATCATGATGCATGTCTTGAGAATCCATTTGACAAAAAGGCGCCAGTACACAGTCACACTCGTGGAGTGAAATATTCAGTGCCTGACTGTAGTTTATGCTTATGAATATGTAGTTTCAGCTGCCAATCCATTGTACCTGTCTTTTAATTGTCCCAGTGTGTAACTCTCATCTTCTTCTGCAGTCCTTCTAAATCCTTTCATCTTGTCCCTCAGTCCACTTGCTGCATGAATCTCATTGGAGCAAAAGCTCTTTCTTCCCTATGACGGCAACATGGTGATTCATGCGCTGATGCTGGAGCCGTCCGATTTGGTGTGAATGGTATCATATTGTCGTGCTTGTCTGCTGGAATGGTAATTGCCATATTAATTTTGCCCTTTTGCCCATTCGAGGCTATGCTTTGTTTCGCGGGTCAGGGCATCACCTTATAGCTTTACATGAGAGTAGTGGCTCATCAGAGTGTTTGTGTCGGGTGCCTTGGTCCTGGTTTTCAGGGATGGAGGTTTAAATCCCTTGTTGTATAGCTCCTTAGGGAAAAGCAGCAGATGTTCTGTTCTGCCTGATGGAATCTGATATAGGGGTATTGTGGGGGGGGGGATCATTGCTAATGTGAAAAGTTGTGTTTTGACAAGAAATATAAAAGAAATTTCCAATCATCCATCCATCCATCCATCCATCCATCCATCTATTGCACCAATGAGCCATTCAGCCTGGGTAGCATTGTGGGTAATTACATAATACAGTGTCATAGTTAAAACGACCAACCGTGAGTAATCTACTATTGTGATTCGATTCAACATTATTCTACACGGTTATTGAAGTCATGGTACAGTAGAACATCAGGTGAGAGGACTTATCTGCTAGTCGTTTTGTAGCTATGAAATTTGGGACACCGCGTTTAAACATGCAGCCTTATTCAACAGCAGACATGAGTATAAGAAGAAAAGAAATGAATTAAGAATATACGCAAAGAGTTTCTGTTTGTTTACGAGACGTAATGACTTTGAAGTTAATTTAAAAATGGAAAACAGTCTCTGATAGAGAAAAAATAAATGCTTGCATCATTCCTACTGCAAAAAAACAATGTGTGGGTTTCAAAGAAATCGTTAGTGTTCATCTGTAACCTCAGGCTGTAATAAAGACAATATTTCTCTCATGGTGTCATTAGCTTTCAATTTCGGTTTGATTGCGATAGAAATCCTTCACCAGTTAGGCAACTAAAACATTTTGAAGTTAAATGCAAATATAAATGTTTCCCTTTTGGCCCTGATTCAAATTTATTCGAAAGTAAATACCCGAAATATTTAAATTAGATCTAAAATGTTTATTTAACTTGTCTTGTAAATGAAAATTGGGATTTTCCCAGTATTTTGCTGTGTATCATCCTGTCAGGTTTACATTTTTAATTTTTTATTTGAGCAGATTTGTTCCAAGTGATGCACAAGTGAGGCAGATAGACATTGCTGAGAATGAATTCTGGTGTTATACCTATACTAAAAAATATCGTTAATACAAATGCATTCATTTATTTAGTCATTTACTGTACTGTAGGTCACCATCCATACAGTAATTACAGTATTCATAGCTACATTTTCTTTCTGTCTTGTATATATGATTTATTGAAGCAAATTTAATGAATGATCTATACTGAGCTTTTTTTAAATCTGTATTATGGAAAATAATCCAAGTTTTTGTAATCTGTAAGAGACAGACGCTAGCTTTTTATTGTAGCATTGTATGGCAATATTTACTTGTATAGGCACAATAGCATCTTATCTCAACATAGGTAAACATGCATTTTGAAGTAATGACTCTTCAGTTTATGAAACTCATGTTAACATACCAAGTCAATATGTCAGCAATTTGTCAACACTTTCCTCTTTAACTCTTGTTTTGTTTTTAAACGAGGCTGCGCAAATAGCAGTGATGTTATTAAAGTTATTATATGATAATGCCATATTTTTAATCCATTAGAGCATCTTCACACAGTAACTATGTTCAAGTACTCCACTTCGGATATTGTTTCTGATGTTTTTATATGGATTTATAAATTCACAGGAGTAATTCATCCCATCTTTGTCTTGTACTCCTTCCATTGTTCTCAAACTAAGCATCTTAATTCCCGTCGATCATGCATATTGTGCTCCAGTATTCACATGATCATTAAAAGAGAATTATATAAATCATTATTTCACATTCTGCTCACAGCCACACAAAGACAAACTGCAGGATTGTCGCTGCTAATTATCCCCTAAATCACATTAAATGCGGTTAGCTGCAGTGGACAGTTGGTCTGTCATGGCCTGCATTTCTTTCTCCGGGAGAAAATTTAACACACTCTTCAAAAGTTCCTCGGTCCACTGACCTAAAGCTGTCATGACTGTTTCATCCTCAGTTCAAGCCAACACCCTGTGAACTGTGGCCATTGGAGTCCTACTGTAGGTACCTGGTACCAGTCACTGGTAATGCCTGTCAATTGCATTGTCGCTCACAGCTCTGTTAACATCTCAGACTCCGCTATTTCAGAGCAAAAGCTTCCAAATGTTTAATGCACCGCAGTCTCTGATACACACTGTGCTTCCATCATGCATGATTAATTAATGTACCCTTGTTAATTAACTGCTATAATTGTAATCGCTTTCTAAATTCCTACGTAAGCTGGCACAGTGCACAAAATCGAGCCGCAGCTGTGGGTCAGTTTTTCCCAGTTTTACAGAGCTATCAGTGGATTATTTACGGAAGTATTTACAGTATTTACAGGTGAGGACAAAGATGCCCTCTACTGGGATAAGCCGGGCAAAAACAATCAACGTAATTCGGCACTGACTTCTCCGGTGCACATGCTAACCTACGTAAAATGAAAAAGGGTATGTGCAATCTGGAGTGTATTTAATTGCGACTGCATTTATTTAGCATTTCTCACTATTTACGAAAGGCCGTAGAGCAGGAATTCTTCAAGAGCCCAATGAGGTATATTATAGGTACGGCGATTTTTCTGCCACGTTAGTTTATTTGGCTTAAAAGCCCTGTATTGCTTTTTGTTTGTTATTGTAGTACGGCGTTGCAAAATAAAAATTCCCCAATCCTGAGACGTTTTCTCGACGCAACAGCAAATAAGCAGCCATGCGGAGGGTCACCGGCATCACCATCGCTCTCATCCTGCGTGACCGAAGCGGCATGAATGTGTGTCTCACCCTGGCGCCTTTCAGGTTTGATCCTGTGACGAGACGCCTCATTCATCACCCTGAGAAGGCCATTCAGGTCTCGTTTCACCACATGGCTGCTGTATCAAAATCCACTGTTACCGCTCGCTACAAAAGGACAGTAGTGGAGACCGAGAACAATTGTTGAACAGGGTCAGGTGTTGAATGGACTTTTAACGCACTTCCCTCCATATTCTGCTAGCTTAAAACTCCTAGCAACATCTCTCATGCTTATGAAACAGGTCATGAGAAAACTACATAGATTAATGAGTAAATAGATACCAGATTTACTGTAATCCAGCAGTTGTCTTTGGTCTGCTATAGTGAGGATGAACAGGATGAGATGTTTATTGGGGATTAAGGGCATGTCTTCCCTTTAAAGGTAACAGGTATTGGGTAAGTTGCCATGAGAGAAAAATAGTAATAAAAATTGGTGTACAAAAGAAATCTAACCACTCACTTTGCAGTTACAGGCTGGTAACAGGGCATATGAATTTACACCTACACAAGCGACAGGGAGTCAGGCGACAGGGAGTCATGATCATGTGACGGCCCACACAAGTTATCATGCTGTTATCTGGAACCTTTAAAGCGCCTTCAGGGATCAGTGTCTGCTGCCTTTTAAATGTCACCGGGTGGATATATGTTGAGTGTTTTAGGCCAGTGACATGTGGGCTGGTATGGAGTCAGGATTCTACACGGGAAGGCAGCACCGTCTGCTGAACTGTATGTACTGCGGCTAAGTGGTACTGCAAGGACCCCGAGGGACCGAGGGTGATCCGGAAACTCCGCGCCTGCCGGTTGCTAGTTTGATCGACACAAACTTTCTCGATGTTTTCCAGCTGGTGGAACATTCTGCCAGCGTGTGGCCTTTCCCTGCCAGGCTCGAGCGCGCATTCAAGGGGGAAACGAGATCTGGCTTTGTGCTGCTCCAGGGCCACTGCTGCTCAATATATGCGCAATGTGCACATTGTATTCTGCCTGCTTTTCAGTGGGGGGGGGGTCAGATGCTTTTGGCTCACTCTAATCACACATGCAGCATCTCTGTTCATGGGTGGGCAATCATGCAACCAGGATGCAGGCACTTTGTAACGACTCACCTCGCGGCAAGCGACAAAATCACTAATGCTGTATTATCATTCTGCTTGTAGTGGGGTTTGGTGGGGGGGGGGGGGAGGGAGCGTTCCGCTGGCTTTTTTTCCCCATGCTGTCCCTTAAAGCACTTTTCAGAAGACCTCACCGGGTTTCCATTACCGACGTGTCATCCATCTCTCCTCCCCAATACTTGAAACGCCAGATTCGAGACGGGAAACATGCTGTCGCATTTATATGAACCTCCCTTTGATTCCCAGTGTCGGCGGTGATTTAAAAAAGTGCGTGTTTCTTTTGATGGGAGCGGGGGGGGGGGGGGGGGCAATGGGGGCACGTGCAATGAAGGCATTAGGCCGACCTTCTCATCACTCTGCTCCCCAGCCACATCCAGATGTGCACAGGCCTGCACCCGCCGATCATGAATTGAGGGCAACTGTCTGCCTCAGCTGCGGGCAAATGTAGGGAAGAACTGAGCACTTGTTTAAGGTCCCAGTACAAATTAGCATGCAAAATCGATCACTTGTAAACGTAACAATTTCAACAGCTACAGCAGAACCTTTCTGGAACCTGAACCAGATATTGCCCATTGAATGGACTCGTCGCCAGCATCACCTGTGCTTCTCTCTAAACTCCAGTGCCGAGCTGCAGATATTTTTCATGTCATTTCGCCTCATTGCAGGAGGAGCAATGCAATCTTTCATGTAAATGAGTGTGGGTGCAAATGCCTTGACATTTACTTAGCCGACACTTCTATTCAAAGCAACTTTATAATTTTTTTTTTTTTTCTTGAGAAAAGCAGGCTTAGCCAATCCCTGGACAGTTGGGGGGTTAAGGGTCTCATTCAAGGGCCCAACGTTGAAACAACACTGCCGACCATGGGATTTGAACCAGCAAAGGCCCCATCACAGCCACAGAATTCTAAACCACTGAAGCCACACACTGCCCCAAATGAACGGCTTTACAGGCTGTCAAGGGAATTTGTAGCAAAGTATATCTCAGGTCCAAGGAGTGTGGTGGTACTAGGGTGTCGTTATTACACATGAAATGAGACACATCAAAGTACTCGTGCCATAGGAACAAGAGGTTAATGGAGGGCGAGAGCTGGTTTACGAAGCCGAACATTGACTGCATTTACCGAAGACCGAAATCACGTGTACCGGCATGAAGCTGCATTGTTTGCATGCTGCTGTTTACTGGAACTTCTCAATCTTGCTGGGATGTCATTGTACTTTAAGCTGCACTGGATAAGCAAGTCGGGTAAATGAATAAAATATAAACCTAGCGTCGCTCTGCTAATCCCGAAGACCCATCCCTTAATCCTTTGGCCTGGACTCTGATCTCCTTGTTAGGATTTGGAGCCAGCTGTATTATTTTGACAGCCAGAGAAGTGCCATTGTGCTTGCAATTTGTTGGCCCCTGTGTATAGCAACATACCACAATCCATCCATCAATCCATCTGTCTTCTATCTGCTTTTCGCTCTCATTTTTATTTGTGAAATATCTTTGGTTAGGAGAGTCCATTTGGGAAGGAACTTTAATTTTAACCGACTGCCTTTTCTTGGTAATTCTGTGTCTGACATTTCCTTTCTTTTGAGGGAATATTCAATTAACACCAAACAACCTTTTAAACTGAGTAGTAATCAGTGACGTCTCTTGTGCTTTTCACTTTTCTATTCGCTGCTTAACCCTTCATGCCAGCACTAAAAGCAAATTTGCCATTACACTAAATTTTAAAGGTAAATCTCAAGCCCTTACTTGCCACCCATCTAACAGGGGGAAGGTCTTCTCAAAGTTGGCAGAAAACATTCTTATTGTAACATTTTGAAATGCTATTTCCATGTTTTACATTTTAACAAAGGTTCTGTCAATAACAGTACGATAACCTTATTACCCAAACTGCCTTTTTGCAAAATATTAAAAAATATTGTTTTATAATAAAATAATATTTTGTAGGACTACCATATGTGTAATCAGGAAAATTAGACACTTTGAATGTTTCCATACCTCAGTTGTAAGGTTCGGTGAACATTCCTAGAACGAAGAATTCTTACCCAGTCTAACCTACGAGAGAGCTGATGATAAAATCATCTCTGCACTGCAGATCGTTAGAACACAATCGTTGAGTCATTTTTGAACTCACCATTGACCCATTAAAGGAAATATGTATGTATATATATATATATATATATATATATATATATATATATATGCGTGGCTTATGTGTTTCTAAAAAGCTCAGCTGCATTTTTTTAAAATAAATTATACCAGGGGAATCACTGGCGAAACAAATTCTTATTCAGAAGTTCAAACCGGAAAGAACGTTCTTATCTGTAACCTAGAACCTGGAAGCTGTTCCATTGGATGTTTGATACCCTTAAGTGCTTTTCAGATAGAACAAAGTGCTGCTTATTTTGTGATAGATAAATAAAAAGCTCAAAAAAGATGGAAGAAATAGCTAAACCTTTGCCTAATGTAATTGGGAGTACAATAAATGTTTTCTTTTCTACAGATTGGATCTTGAATGTCAAGCCCCACGCGTGGTGAACATTGTATTTAAAGTAATGAAAGCTTTATCGGAGTCAGCTACCCGAGCTGTTATCGTATTATTCATGTCCATGCCAAGCAAGGGTTCCAGCTGTCATTGCATTTAGTAAATGGTTTATTTGTTTTGCAGATATGCCACTCAGTAATGCTGAGGGATCGGGTCAAACTGCTCTTAAGGTACATTAAGACATGCCCACACTCGCATGCATGTACAGACTTCTCCCTGGTGGTGTTTCCACATTTATTGCTGCTGTGCATTTGTACAGCTGGTTATTTTATTGGAAATATTCAGGGTAAATATCTTCTTCTTGAGTACTACAGACTCTCAGGCTACAGAGACATGACCTTAACTGCACCTACTGCAGTTATATGTGTGGGTTCAAGCTTGTGGGAGTTTTACTTACATAAAAATGTTCTGAAGGGAAAATGATTGGTTCAGAGAGAGAACCAATCAGATTGTAGAGGAGGTGGGTTCAAGCAGCTGGAAGTGGCGGGACCAGGACACATGATTGGTTGGTCCCACCTTCTCTAGTTACTTGGACCCACGTCCTCTACAATCTGATGGTTCAATGGATAACCAGTCATTTTTCCTACTGCCCTCAGAACATTTTTGTGGAAGTAAAACTCCCATGAGCTGCGTGTGGAGCTGCACTTTCTCCTCCGTGCTGGTGAAGATTCACTCCTATGTCCCAAAGACACGGCGGTATATAAAATTGCCCACGTTGTGTGGATGTGTGCCTTATGATGCACGGGCATCTCGTCCTGGGTGTCCCCTGCTTTGTGCACCATGTGTTCTGGGATGTGCTTCAATATGACCATGAACTCCCATTTGGTCAGTGGTTATATGTGTATAAAAATCGAATGAGTACAGATCTGTTGAACTCCTCTTATTTTTATTATACAAATGTGCAGTGGTACGCACCCAAATTCGGGCCACAACAAGCATATCCAGCATCTTTCCGATTGTGCGAGTTGATTTTTTTTTTTTTTTCCAGTCTTAATGGTGCTCGCTTGTTGTTTTCTGAAGGGTTTCTGTCTCCATGCTAACATCCAAAATTCCGTGTGAATGGTCTCTGCAGCACCCACTGAATGAAAGTTACTCCATTCAAACGTCCCCCTCTGCAGCCCTGTTTGCCTGCAAGGCTGGGCCCTTATTAACAGACAGAGCTGCTTTATTTTTGAATGGCTGCGTTATTTTTTTAAATTCCCTTTATGTGAACATAAAAAAGGAGAGACGTGGTCCAGGGACTACGCTGCTCACTGAAAGGTCACGGTGCTGCGCTCTTGGCATTTCGCGTTTCATGGGAAACGCACGTGCTGAATCACCGGGGAGGGGGACTTGTAAACAAAACTCCATGACACTGGGACTACGCCGTGGTTACCAAACCGTAGCAACACGTGTGATGCAGCTTGAGTGGAGCACGTTGTCTGTGGTCTCTGGCATTGTGGGTGGGACAGGGAAAATAAACTGCACCCATTAATATATTTAAATTCATACATACATATATATTTAAGCCAGATGGTGTTGATGATGCTTCTGATGTGTTAAATACTTCAGTGAACAGAGGGTGAAATATTTCGTTTAAACAAATGGTTTATATACGGAAGTGCTTACTGTGGCATTTTGGTGAGGGACGCTGGTGTTTCATTCGTCCTTGGTGAGCTGCGTGGGTCAGGTGATGACCTCAGAATCCTCTCCGTGAAACCTGTGAAAACGCAGTGGGCGGAAGTTGTGTAGAACATGCTGCAGTCTGGTGTTTTAAGTATACAAATATACACAGTATAGGCAACGGGATCGTTTGCCTGGGTCTGTCTTTAAGTTGAATTTGTAGGTAAGTCGGGGAAATAATACAGCATATGAATAATATTATGAATAATACAGTAAAAAGAAAGTTACTACATGAGCTGGACTAGACTTCGAACTGACGAACTGCTCAAGCCATGCAATGTTTTCACGAGTGTCACAAAGTAGTGTGTGGGTTTCTTATTATGCACCGTTGTATTTAACCCAAATTCTTAATATAATAGGCTTTATGGCAGACCATTCATAAGTTGGAGATCTCCATAAGTCTGACCACCTGTATAGTCTTTTCTCTTCCTTCAGTTAGAAGGGGATGAGCTGCCTGTGCTGTGGCTGAGCCTCTGGCCCAGTGTCTTTGCCCTCCGACGCTGGAATCTTGGTTGCTGTTCCTCATCAGCTGCAGAAGCACTCTGCTCTCCCGCCTTAGGTGGATGCTTACATTTTTAGGTCCACGCTTTTAATGTACGACACCAAATCCCTGTCAGGTCGCAGCATGTGTTTTTTTTCTTGGTTGTTCCCTCTCCATTCGTCACAGCTTAGAAGATCCGATTTGGCCCCGGTCTTCCACTAAATGCCTGCGAGCCTTCCCCTGCATTTCAGCATCTGTGTCCTGGTCGTTTTCTTTCATGTCAGCATCCAGCCTCCTGTTAACAGCCGGGGGAAAGGCGGGGGGGGGGGGGGGGGGGAGGCTATTTGAAAGTGGCGCTTTTATCATTCTAGAATTCTTGTGTTGCTAATCCACGGCAATTGGAGCCTTCTCTCGCCATACTGGTAGACTGGTGCCAGGACACAATTAAATAACTAAAAAACAACAGCAAAAAAAATTGCAACGCTCTGTCGCAGGAAAATGTGATAAATGGATTTCGCATGGGAGCACTCCCATGCATGGCCAGATAAGAGGCGTAGCGGGGAATCTTCCAAGCGGTAACTCTTGTGTCTCCTTGGTGACAGACAGGTCACGGACTCTGCCCACAGGCTTCTTTAAGAAGCTGTCTTCCGATAATCTCTGCTTTGTGCCGTTATCCACGCCATTATTATTTATCAATTTAGCGAGCACGCTCATTGAGTGCGGCGCATTCAGAGCGTGAAAAGGGGAAATGTAATTCAGGTGTGGGAATTAGTTTATAAGCCTAAATGGCGTGAGGGAAATTAGTGACAGGCCTGTTTGTGTTGTGTGTTTCGGGAAAAACTAGGCGCTGATGAATATGATGAATGGGAATGAATCTGCAAACATGAAATGATGATGAAGCCATGAAAGGAGATACCTTTTCATTTTATTACCCTCTAATATTGCTGGCATTAGCGTAAGTACTTACTAAGGTGATGAAAATACTATATACAGTATGTGTGTGTGCGTATATACAGTATATATACACACCAGTCTGTATCTTATGCAGTGAATATCTAAATGTCCAACATGAAGATTACTCTTTAGCACAAAAAAAGTTAATGTGATGGCATGTGATCCAGCTTACAGTTATGATGCTAGATATTATCTTGAGAACACAAACTTACTCTTACAGGGTGTTAATTACATCTTGCTTTTATTTTACATACAATAATATCTGATTGCTGTATATGTCATACCATGTTGTCTGCAGTTTATTTTTTATTACCCTTATTTCATTTCGCAATCTTTTTTTTTATGCGTTTGGAAATTTTATGGAAAACGTAGTAATTGAGAGGTACGGTGGTTCAGTGGGTAATGCTGTTGCCTTACAGTATGCCTTTAGGATTGGTGTGTGTATGTGTGTGTATGTGCATATGTGTGTGTGCATATGTGTGTGGGGTTAGCATGCTCCCACTGGTTCACTTGGGTTGTACACCAGATTCCCCCTGTAAATGAGGACGCACAGGTGAATTGGCATCTATAACCTTTTTAAAGCATGAGAATCTGTGTGTGAGTCTGTGTGTATGTGTGTGTGTGTGTGTGTGTGTGTGTGTGTGTGTGTGTGTGTGTGTGCCCTGCGGAGCTGAATTTACTAAATTCTAAAGTCATCCTTGGGTCCCCACTCACAACAAAAACTGCTGCATTAACAACCTGGAAAAAAAAACGGAGCCCCTACAAATTGGGGCCCTAGTGTCCAACCTTGGTGCCCTGTGATGGATTGAATCCCTACCCAGGGTGACCCTCTGTCTGTCCCTGCATGGACAGGTCTCATCCCCACACTGTGACCCTGTACTAGATACTGTACAGTAAGTGGATGGATGGATGGTTGGATGGATGAATGGATGGATGGATAAAAAAAAATGATTTAAAGTCTTTTTGTTTCTCTTCCTGCCTGTTTTATGCACGTAAGAGAGCAGCATGCCGGCTGGCAATGAATGATTTATGAATATGGAGATAGAGGGGTCGTCAGCTGTCATCTAAGGTCGATAAGGTGCTCCACGTGGCACGTGTCACCGACCCCAACCTCCAGCTGTGATCTCCCAGTAATTCGTATTTTTAATTGAAAGTCTCCCTGGCGGATCTGTGTCTGCAGTAAATCCAAGGTAACGGGCACTTTCTGAAGTGTGATGTGGGTCGAGTCCCCCTCCCCCCCAACCCTCTTCTTTGCTGCTAAGCAACATGCATATGCTGTAGCGACCCGGTGTGCTTTCAGAGGAACTCACCGTGATCCAAATTCTGCTTCATTTATGGGCTAATAGCTGGTCAACAAAAGGCAGGGCTTTTAAAGCACTTTTGCCCTTGAGAATTCCATAATACAGCTTTTATTCATATTAAGGTGCCACTGAATTTTGTAAGTTGCATTTATACTCTTCTTAAAATTTTCTGGGTTTTTTTTTTGTGCCCTGTAACTTTTAAATGTCCGCTCTTGTCGGCATGAAGGGTAACAATGAACTTTAAAAGCAGGCAAGTGAATAGCATGAGAATTTTGTATAACATCAACTTTACAGGCATTATATAAACTTTGACAAATATTTACAATATAAACTTTATCGAGGCGGCGGGGGTGTCTTGTGTCTCACCGTCTTAGGAGAGTAAGTCAGGTGTGGACTAGGCTCATTTGTTACTCTCCCTTGTTAGTGAATTCTGTGTGTATATGTGTGTGTGTGTGTGTCTGTGTGTGTGTGTGTGTGTGTGTGTGTATATATATATATTTATGGCAGACCATTCATAAGTAGAAGATCTCCATAAGTCTGACCACCTGTATAGTCTTTTCTCTTCCTTCAGTTATATATATATATGTGTGTGTGTGTGTGTGTGTGTGTGTGTAAAATACACTACCAGTGTATTTTAAGTTTTTGCACATACTGAAATTTTCTACATTTGCATGTTACTCACTTAACATTTATTAAAAATATGCTTAATATTCTTTGCTAACAAATATATTTACAGTATCTTCCCCATTTCAGTACCTTTATTAGCAAGAAAATGTTAAATCTCTGATTCATCGAAGTAGCCTCCTCTAGCAGTTGTAACAGCAGAGCAAAATGAAGGCATTATTTTCTACAAGGGAATACTGCTCTGTTTACCTGGGAGGAAACATTTAACTAGTGCTTTTAAAGTTAAAGGACAGACTCAAATTTGACTATGCCATCACCATGCAACTAGTTAATAGGATGTCAGACATGCCAGACATGCACTGTTACATATTTTTTCGATGTTATAAGGGAAACTTGTATTATTTTTTAATCACAGTTGTTCACTCAACTTTCCATTGCTTAGCAAGAATAAAAATCTGCAGTTTATGAAATAAATGGAAAAGTTTGGAAAAGAAGTAAAAAAAAAAAAACCTATAAAACTTTTGACTAGCAGTGTATAGGAATCCGTTTCCATTCTCCCTGCCAATAAACACGTCCAGATATAGCGTCCACATCCCACAGTTGGAGCACTTCACTGGTCCTGCTTGTTCGTTTCCCACCTGGTAATTACATCACAAGTGCTCTTCTCAACGCTGCTCAGTGTTGCTGTTTCACCTCCATCTCCATCATCGTCCCAACATGAAATCCCTGTCCCTACCATCGTCAGGTCATGTGCTTCTCTTGCTCCTCAAAGCGAGTATTAGTCATTATTTGTGATTTGGTCTTTTTCTCTGTGGCTAAAACAAACTTCCAAGAAAGTGGAGTGGCGAATATCCATAAACCTTCCTTTTGCAGTTACGTTACATTTTTGCATCCGAGGTCCCTGTAGCAAATGGAGATTTAAGGTCCTTGTGAACCACAGGATTTGAACCGACGACCTTCTGTACATGGACACAACCTGCGGAGTGACACACCACCCCCGTAAGAGCAGCTTGCTGTGCATCCCGGTCCGATCTGCTTTCAGCTTTCGCACCCAGCCTGGCCGCGCGCAGACCGGCGCTTCTCACTGCGATCCAGCGGCCCGGAGCAAAGTGGAACCGGCAGCTCTGATTTGTTACTAATGGAGGGAGATGAAGACGCTGCTTAAGGCTGCGGCGACGATAAATGGAAATTGATCCAAATGATGCAAGTCACTCACCAATTCTGCATCTAAGGATCGCACGCGGAGCCTCGAGGTGCCGATGTAGTTCGGGTAGGATTAGAAGAAAATATTCCGATCAGCCAGTGTGTTTGTATCTCTATGTCCTGTCATGCTGGGAACTTGGAACTTCAGTTTTTCCTACAATTATTTACTCTCAACAGGAGACCCCCCGGGCGAGATTCCATCAAAACATTCCATAAATTCCAGAACACAATATAAATAGTGAGACGGGCTCCTTTCAGACGCTTATCCTGAATCTTGCATCATTCTGTAAATATGTAATAGTCTTTTTTTCAAAATCGATAAAGAAGAAAGATGGACAGAAAACCTTAAATCATACAGAATGATCATTAAGATCATTAAGGTATAGTTTAGCTTATTGAATTAACTTGGTTGAAAGATACATGAGGTCTTCCATTGACCTTGGGTGGTTTCTCCTCTCCTCTATACTGTTTGTCCCATAGCATTTTGCTCACCTTGCCCTCTGTGTCTAACCCACAGTAGCTCTGTCTGCTCCTGTCCCGCGGGGCCCCGAAACGTCTCGCCTTTAACAGAAGTTATTCCTGAACGCCCCATTTATCATCCGCTGACAAAGCGGCACTGATGTCTGCTGCCTCGTCTGCTTGCAGGCGCCTCCTCTTCTCCCTCCAGTAACGCACCACTGGACCCACTTAGGTTGAGGGTCTCACTCTGTTTGCCACACTGGTGTCGTGTGACCATGAGAGCCTACAGCACGGTGACATTACATCCCCCACCACATTCCCCACAAGAGGATCCAGGGCCTCATCCATTTGTCAGGGTATGTTTTCTAAGCATTTTTTTAAAGGAGCAGAAATACTGTACTGCTTACCTTCAAAAATATCTTAATTCAGGGTGTGAACAAGTGAAAAGGATATTCTGTTTGCTATGGATGAACTAGCAAGTAGCTCTGTTCCATGTTGCCACTCCACTCCAGTGCCACTTCTTGCTCTGTAAAAATGCTTCATAAACGTACCTTACATCTGAAAGAATGTAAGAAGATTTTTTTTAATAACTGCACCCTTCCATGTCTACAAAATCTGCTTTTTTTATCCCACTCTAATATATATTGGTGGATGTTTACCTTTTTTTCAGAGGAGTGGATGCTAGGTTTTGGTGGTGTTTCACGCCTCCCAGACGTACCGCGGTATAAGATATGTTGACTGCATTTTTAAAAGCAAAGCTGTTCAGGTGGTACTAGATCTTGGTGAAAAAATGTAATGAGCTGAGATGTGTGGGGGGGGGGGAGATTCTCTCTCTTGGGTGCCCTGCAATCACTGTATTATCGTAATACTGCCCAGGCTTAGTGGGCACTAAGAAGACATGATTTCTTGGGTTTAACAAAATATTGCATATATCTGGCTGAAATTATTTTGCAAAAAGAAATGCAGGATCCCTTTTAAAGTGTAGCTGATTTGGGCCTTCCAGTTCTGTTTTAGAGTTATGTCATGTGTACTGGGGTCCGGAGGAGTTCTGTTTAGACTTTGTTATGGAAATGTAACCTTTATAAGTGAACTTGTTAGATGGCTTGTTTCTTTGTCTCTGGCTGGTTTAATTCCCTCTGCCTGTTTGTGCAAACTCCACGACTGCCATTGTTTTAATTGCTACAGCTGTGCACCGCCTGCATTTTCATCACTGGCTTTGTCCACCGTATTCAGCCACAGGAAGTCCAGTATCTCAGGGTGCTGACCTTTGAAAAGGACCACAATTTGCTGGTAATTGCCATACTGGAAGGGCTATGAACCCTTATGTGTATCTAATCTCAGTTACATTAGTTATAATATCCTGCTGCATGAATGGGCAAAAAGCGACAGATTATCTAGGACAGCCATCGATTCTTCATAACCATTTATACTGTGCAGCGTCACAGTGTAGCTGTCACTGGAAGCACAGCACAGTCCATGTGGGCACGTCACTCTGACATGCACTCGGGGCATTTCAGAAGCACCGGTGTTTTTATATGGAGAGGGAACGTGAATTCCATACCGAGTCGGGGGAGGGAATCAAGTCCAAAATGCTGGAGGGGGGAGGTTACTGTGCCACCCGGAGAGACTCTCTTATATAGGGCAATGTGAATGAAAATGACCGACATCTAGTAACTACAAAGGAATCTGATGGGCTTGTTATTTAACTGAAATACTTACATCTGTGTATTCCTGTTTATGTGAACATTAACTGTAGTTCAATAGAAATATGTAGTTCAATAGAATATGTGAAGAATTTGAAAGAATCTTGAAGAAATTACAGACTGCTTTTGGCTGCTGTGTGCGGCTCAGGATTAGAACTCCATGTTTATGGTTCGAAGGTTGTTGGTTCAAATCCCAGGGGTCAGCAGAGTGTTTTCACCATTGGGTCCTTGAGCAAGAACCTTATTCCTCATTACTCCTGGACGGCTGACCCTACTTTCTCTTAAAAATCTATGCTGCTTTGGGTGCAAGCATCTGCAAAAATTAAAATGTCCTTTTTTTTAACCTAAAAATTAATTAAGAGAAATTGATATATGCACTTAAGGAATGTTGCTTTTATTCAGCTGAACACACCTTTAAACGTGTTTTTCCTATCTTTGATCCCCTTATTCAATTATTATGTAATTGCTAACTTGACAGCCCATTGTTAGAATTCTGTGCCTTTGTTACTATGAAGTCTCCCCAGAGACAGTCAGTGGAAATTCATGTCATCGGTTCAGGAGCCAGCCGAGTCCCAAGGGTCAGCTGCAGCAAATGACCGTGTTTAAAGGCAGACTTTGTAATGGGCAACAAAACAAGCTTCTACCTTTAATGTGCCTTTTCTTTGTGTGTGCAGTTTTGAGAGCAGACAGAGGATTATTTAATGTTAATGTATTTGCCACACTAGTGAGAAAAAGAAGAGAAGTATATTTATTATGGTGCTCCTCATCTTGGTCCTCGGGGACCCTCACATGGTCCGCGTTTTTACTCTCTTCCGACACACCTGTGCTACTGTAGGTCTTCGTAATTCTTGATTGTTTGGTTCCGATGTGCTGAGCGCTGGGATGAAACAAAAATGAGGACTGTCAAGGGGTCCCGAAGGACTGGGTTGAGAAACACTGGTTTAGTTTATAAGGAGCGGCGAAAAGGACCATGAGAGATGTGAGAGTTTTTGGGGGTGGTGCTGCATAGGTTGGTCAGATGAAATAAGGCTACAGGGTTCTAAGATACGGAAGGAGTTTGTAACAAAAAAGTAAACTTAAAATGATATCAAGCTGGAAGACCAGTATATGATATTGCGCATGACAGACCTATTGGCAGTGGTGGAAAGTTCAGGTCCAGAGAATGCAGATCCAGATTTTGTTTCAACCAGTCAGTTGAGTCTCTGTGAATGTGACTCTTTATACTCAACTGGTTGGTTGAAACAAAACCTTGGCCTGGATTTTTACTTCTAGAACCTGATCTTTCCACTTCTGCCTATTGAATGTAAATTGCCCAATACTGCCCACTCACCTAATACTGCTGAAGTCCTTTGCCTCAGAATCCACCCAGCTGGCCCTGCTTATCCCAGAAGCAGTAATCTGTCCAATCGGGGGCCAGCTGGCTTTCATTAACCGAGGTGCTTCTGGGCACAGGGCTGGTGATCGGTCTCCATGGCAACAGGACATCAGTGAAAACAAACCGCATGTCATTAATTTACCTCCCACAGTACTGTGGCTCAGAGTAATATGCTTGTTTATATAATGTTAGCCTGGATGACCTCATGTCTGGCCTTTCACCTAGGCCTGGCGGCAGGGATGTTTCTTGGAAGAATGAGTGCAAGTGGAATGTGTTCTGAAAGCCTGATGGTGTTCAGGCTCACAGGCGGAGAGTTCTGGTAGGCTATCAGTCATGTGCCAGAGGTTGGCGGATGAAGGCGGATTCATTGAGGATTCCATTCAGGCGGTACAAACTACTTTCCCAGCAATACGCTATAGTGCTGAGGTTAATTGATTTTAGAGTCAACAACACCCATGGCATTAAACATAATGGACAAGTGTCAAGCCATGTATACGATTTAAAGCTGTACAAAGTCCACGTTTCAGCTGGGAGACCGATCCAGTGGCCCCCAATTATAAACGTGAAGAAAAACAGGAAATTATATTATTTTGGACATTTTATCCTTCCTCGTAGGTCTGAAAAAATTGGCCTGTGTGTGAAATCCATCCATCCATCCATTTTCCAAACCGCTTTTTCCTACTGGGTCGCGGGGGGTCCGGAGCCTATCCCGGAAGCAACGAACCTTCCGACTGACAAGGTTAAACCCTAAATCGCACCACTACTGACGCAAAGATGCACGTACCCTGCCTGTCTGGAGGGCCTCTGGCCTTTACAAGGGCTGTCAGCATGTTCCCGCAGTGGATGCTGGCAACATCATCACCTCTTTAGGATTCCGCAGATATTATGAAAGGATCTTTCACTGTCAGATCCAGCAATATCATTCCATGTGTAACAGGATTTTCCAATAGTCTTAGTTATTGTTCACTGCAGTACCACAATTGTGAAATGCTTTAAGGAAGCGACTGGCACTTCAAGAGCGCGTAAGATAAGAAACTTTTTTTGATTCCAGCGGGAAACATCTTGTACATACAGCGGCAAGATGCATAAAGCTCTGACAAGCAAACATAAAGTGCAAGACAGCCCACATAGTGCAGACAAGTAAACAGATACATGCAAATTTAAAAGTGCACAGACTAATAAATAGAACATTCTGGGGAAAAAAATAAGGAAATATATAAAGAAAAAATTCCTAAATTAAAAAATAAACAAAATGTACCATAATAAATTAGGTTTACAATAATGTTTCATCTACACTTAAAAACTTAAGGGAAAAAAAGAAATATATGTATAGAGCCATTCTTAAGGCTAAATTCATTGTGGGAAAATAACGTTCCAATCACCAGGTTCCAAGAACAGCGGAACAGTTTGCCGGGTTGCCTTTTTTGACCGAGTAATTGAAGGGCAATTTTGTTGTTGAAGTGTTGTTGAAACTGATTATGTGACACAACTTTAAACAAAAGTGTATTTTTAAAGCCACTTAGCATAAATTGGTAAAATATTAGCCACAAATACAGTTTTTTAAGTGAACATGAGCTCTTTCATGGAAGAACTGTGTGAGAGAGATACCTGTTAATTGAGGCCTCTATGCTGAACCGTTAAATACTCAGCAGTGGGTGTCTGAACTGTGAGATTAAGGCGTAAATGTCATTGTTGGTTGGCAGTCTGGAGGATTCCTGACTCGATGAGTCACAGTGAGTTTCAGGCATGTGCCAAGCTGAACTCCTTAATATCAGCTAGCCTGTGTTAAAGCTCAAAGACAAATAGCACGTCCAACCTTCAGCCCCTGCTGCGGAACAGCGTGTCCTCAGCCCTCGATCAGGGTTACACTTGCTGTCAGACTATCATTTTCTTTTCAATTATACATATTTTGAATTTGTGAGATGCATATGAAAATGTCAAGAAAATGAAACAATTATTACATTTGTTGGAAAATGCAATTTTACATAGAATGTCCATAGATGTTCCAACAATATATCCTGGTTGGGGGGGGTGAGTCACCTAGAGGCATCACAAGGCACAAGGCTGGGGTCCAACCTTGGATGGGATGTTAGCAGATCACAGGGCACTTACACGCTGCCAGTTAGCCAAATTGGTCATCTCTGGACATACTGTAGGGGGCACCCTATGTGACACAGGGAGAACAGAAAAACTCAAGCAGACAGACCTGGGGGGGGGGGGGGGGTTGATCCCCCAAGTCTGGAGGTGTGAGATAATTGTGCTACACACTGAGCCGCCATTGTGTATATAAAAACATTTTTGAGTAAATACCTATGACATCAAATGAAATGGTCTTTAATCAATCAGTCAATCAATCTTTAATTATATAGTTCTGCTGTAACCACAGGGTTCACAAAGTGCTTTACAGACATTTTAAAAGAAGAAAAAGAATGAAATTATCATAAGCACACAAATTAAAATAGGCATGCATGCATAAACAAGCAAACCATCAAACAAACAAAATAAAATACCACCAGAACTGTGAGACTTTAACCACCCACGTTCTTTAGAATTTACAAAATGCATTACAGGTAGTTCTACGTTTCAAATATTTGTAAAAATATGCCAGTACGTTCTATGTACGTTACATTGTAGCACTGTCCAATATCCTTTCCAAAAAAACAGTGTATATTCACATTTGCATTTTGCATTTGCGTTCACTTTTTGGCAGTCGCGGTTCACATACTGGTGAGGTAGATAATACATCAAGCTACATGTGCTGCTTGGGTCGGCAGCTCTCCTATGGGCGAGACGTTTCTACAGGCACGTTTTGGTTCTTTGTCACGTTTTCCTGTGTTTTGAATGGTGGGCCACCGTGGCTTACCTTTTTCAGGCGTTTATGCGTTTGCATCCTCTGATCCCATCTGTCGAGGTCTCTCTCAGCCCCGGCAGATGAAGCTAGCTAAACGGGAAAAGAAGCTGAAGGGGTTAATTCTGAAATGGCTTCAGCTTCTCTGTGAGTAAAGTGAGGCTTCCCTCGAGGCGGGCAGCTCTGGATCCGCTTTCATCTTTTGTGTTCGGTTTCATCAGCCGGGGTGAGGAGATTGTCTCCTTTTAATGTTTCTAATGAAGCGCTCAAGACGAGCTGGAAAGTGTCACTGTATGTAACACTGTGTCTCCTCTCTGCCCTTATAAAGGAAGAACTATCCACGCAGGTCTGTAATTAAGTATGTACTTTTACCCAGTTTTACTCTGTGTTGGGATCTAACATTCTGGATACCCAACCATTCACTTTAAACTTTAAGGCCTCAGTAATACCACGTATATATGCCTAAAACATGAGGATGAACTTTAAACAGAATTTTTTTTTTTTTTGCCAATTTTTTTATTTAATGAATATGTGAAGGACATCCTACATTCTAAGTACGTTCTAATGGTTGGAAGTAGATCATTACACAACTTGGGTCTCTGTATTGACTGGGAAGAGGGATAAATGTTACTGTGAGCAGGAGTCTTCTTAGCTTCATTTGTAGCTATTTGCGATTTTCAAATATCATTGTCATGATCAAATTGCAGAACAGTAATAAAGAAATTTCATTGTACTTCGAAATGTACAATGCCGATAAAGGCATTCTAACGAGAGCCAAAAATTCATAATTTGTCAATTATTTCTATTTTTTAATTCATGTGAATATTCAACAGTGAAGATGTCTTTAACATACTGTGTAAATAAGACCCCCACCCCAAACCTACACCTCCTCTATCCACACCTTCTCATTTTCCATGCCATGGGTTTCTCTGGTGACCCCCCCCCCCCCCCCAATTCCATACCTGCACAGTGACGGGAGGAACACAGGCAGTAAAATACAACTCAGTCTGTGTTCTTTGGGTCTTCCAAAGTGGCACGGTGGTTTGCATCGCGGAATCCCCTGGGTATGGAGGTTTATGCAAGGAGGCAGGGCAGCTGATTCATCCACGACCTCAAAATAGTTTTCACATTTGCAGTAGTTTTTATTTAGCTCCACTTCTGATTGATCTTATAAGTACAGTCCTGATAAATGGCGTCAGCATCAGTGGCCTGGATAAGGAAGGTAAATCATTTTCAACTTGAGACAGGTTAGCGATGGAAAAAATGGTGTGCTGTGCCATCATGACAGATTGCAAATAATTTTACATGAGAGGTTTTTCAGTATAAGTGATTGTTCTACTCCGAAAATTCCGTTTTGGGAGCTGCATTGTGGCACATTATCTTTGGCTTCTGAAGTGTGATCAAAAACGAGATCCGGCTTTGCACTGGATTTTCAGGGTGCAGACAAAAAGGCACTTTTGTGCATTGAGTTTGTTCACATAATGTAAGCCTGTTTGTACATATTATTTTTTCTGCTTGACTCATGCTGTAAGTGAAATGTACTATAATGACCTTTTTCCAAGACCCCCATATCCAGTTCAAGGTTACAGAACAAAGAAAGCATGAGGCACTGAGTGATGCTATAATACAACAAAGCAGAATATTTAATGGCAAAAATAAATAAATGTAAGCGTCTTCACTACAACTTTATTCTGTTTAAAAATGTATGTGGTGTTTCTGTATGGCATATTTACATGTTTGCTTTTTCTGTTCTTGCTTTGAAAGTTCTTGATAAGTGACAGCAGTATGTATATAGCAGAATGGACACTCCTTGTGTTAGATTTACTGTGAGACTTTCTTGTATAACACGTCAGGTATTTAATAGCACTTATGCCATTAAGCGGCCCATTGTGGAAGGTGAAATGTTGTACCTTTTTTGTGTTTTGAAGCGTGTCAGATCTCTGCCGGCTTTGCGTATTTGGAAGGGCGTGCTCACATTTTCACCCGCTACCGCTCCTGATACTTCTGTGCCGAGCCTGAACATTTTTCAGCTGAACGTTTTTCCCAGGTTCATAGGCAGGGCAGATCTTTGAGCTTGTTGAAGGCCTGACCTCGTTAGCATGTTGGAGCTGTAAATAACTTAAAACAAAGAAGACATGTATATATAGAACCACCCACTCAGTCTGAACACCCAGTTTTAACATGGAACACCTAAGAGCTTTTAGGCGGTACGGAGGAGATAATCACGTGCAGCGTCAGTTTAAGCTGCTCTCATTTGTATTTTCCAGTTCACTCTGTTTGTCCACGTTTCCCCTGGGGACACAGAGAAAAAGAGCCACTTTGCTGATGGAAAACCATCATTTGTGAATAAAGTGCATTCTTTTTTATTCCATTTTGGACACTGTCACTGTGGGCTTTTTTTTCCAAACAGCCACCCTATTTTTTTCCAGCTTTCACAGCTATTTGAAGTACATACATCAGAGCTGTAAATATCACATGACTTGATCTTCCCATGAGCCAGCTGTCAATTAGGGCAACCGGTAACATTGTGTCCAGCATATGGGTCCGATAAAAATTGTTACATCTAAAGCAAAAAATGTTGTGTTTTTAAGTGAAAGAAATAGATAATGTACCTGATTTATCCAGATACCTGTTTAAGTATTTTTGTTTTAAAATCACAGTGAGGTAATAACACTGCGCACTGGTAACACTGGTAATAATACTTACCAGATATAGTTCATATTATTATTATTATTATTATTATTATTATTATTATTATTGTCTCAAGCATTTAACATCAATTTAGTACAGTTAAGGAAATTAACAAGTCCTGGAGTCATTTTCAGAAATTACATTCTACATTTACATTTAGCCTCCTCATTCCCAAAATGACAAATAGTGTTGGTCCCAAAGAAGGATCCCTTTGCGCCTCATGAGAACTGCTATAAATATTGGTCAAAAACTCATTTTAAAAGAAGAGGAGCACAGGGATTCTTTGCACGTAAGTGGATGCAAGGTAATCATTGCTCTGACAGAGTAAGATTTATGATTGAGGGGCCCACAGGGTAAACTCAGTGGTACATACTGGTAAATTCAGAACTTCTGCAGCTTTTGGGAAAGACTATGGAAAAAAAAAAAAAAAAGAGTCATTGCCGATATGTTCCTTAAAAAAGCAGAAGTGACGGGTTTATTGTTGCAGTCAGTTTATTTATTTATCATGTGCCAAACTAATGTGGTTTCTAACTTGTGGTTTTCCGTGTGATTTGTTTATGGTGTATTCATTTGAAAGTGTAGCTTTCATTTTTTCCAGCGAGATCTGCTCCAGGTAGTGCCCAGCCATACCATGTTAAATTTGTACAAAATGAAATACATCTGTACCTGTCATGAATTTACTGATTGCTTTCCGTTCCTAAGACTCTGTTTGACTACAAAAACTTGATTCATAACTTAGAATATAAATGTGATAGTCATCTTTATGCTTTGATTACAAACGAAAATAAAATGTCAGAGTGTTATTGTTCCCTATATACTCTTATTTCTCCAGTACAACTACTTGGTAATTAGGTAGCGGGGCACCTATAAAGTGAATGTAAAATACTTTTATGTACGTTATTAAGCATGGGGGGACGTGCACTCTGGATGGGATGCTAGGACATTCAGGCAAAAATCCGTGCAAGTCATTTGGAAATAGAGGTAGAATTTAACACTACGACATTACTTCCTTAACACTTCACTTGAGGGGACACAAATACTCAACAATAGCTTAATTACTACTGAAATTACTGTAAGTACAAATCATGAACAAATACAGTCGCTCCTTAAGGTGAAATATGTCAAGATTCATTAATAATGCATAAACATCTGATGTATGACATCAGTATTTCACTTGTGTTATTCTTTGCTTGTTCCTTCAATCATTAGTTCACTAAGAATTACAGAATTAACATATATATTAAATAAAGTAACGGATCAATTCATTAATGGTGAACAAACATGAGATCAGTATTTTGCATGTGTTATTCATTATTTGTTGTTACAGTACTTCCTTCAGTAGTTCCTTCAGTAGTTCATAAAGGTTTACATACTTACCAGATATAGTAACAAGCAAGTAATACTTGCTTGAGATAAGATGTGTAACAATTCATTAATGATGAACAAACACGAGATCAGTTTGTAACTAACACTTAATTTGTGTTTAATTATTACATAAGTAATAGTATAATACTACATTATTTGTGTCCCATCAAGACCCTTTTGTCTTACCGTATGAATGATTTGTAACATTTCCGATAGATCGTTCAGGGTTGGTGAAGTCACCATGGCGATGATGGAAATTTGTTTGATCGTAAAAAGGAAGCAAAGTGGCAGAATTATGTCCCTGGCTGGTGCAGCCTGCCTCGGGCCGCCATCATGACGTTCCCGCTTTTAATAAAAAGCACCTTTGGTGCCTGTGATCTTTATGAATCCTAAATGCAAATGTCAATATATTGTTAACAAGCTATGCCTCTGGAGAAAAGATAAAATTACAGTCTTGTGGGGCCATTACCATCACTAATTTGAAATGAATGCTGCCTTTGTAGGCTTTTTGGCACTGCTTACTATAAAGTTGCCTTATGGTGTCCTGGGTTCTCTCCAAACTGTCCCAATACTTAATAATGCAGCTTAGTTACTGAACCTGGGGATGTTGGTATGGATTGAATATTCTTTCTTTTTTTTTTTTAACGATAAGTACTTCGTACGGGTATTTTTAAAAGTTTATGCATTACAAAGCTATTACCATGTCTGTTCGGCTCATGCAGATACCCTTGGGGTACGTTGGTGTTTGGCTCGGTGGGTTAGGACGCTGTTCCCATAATCGTAAGAGGTAGCTGGTTTAAATCCCTTGGATGGCGAGTGATGGCATCTTTGGGCCCTTGAGCGAAATTCTTAATCCCAGTTTCTCTGGGGACAATGTACGATCCTCACTTGTACATCACTTTGGACAAAAGTGTCTGCAAAAAAATGTAATACTTTATTTGGAGTAACATAAGTGATAGTTCTCTCTCCTAGATACTAATGTGAAATACCAGCTTGTCCTTTTGACGACATTTAATTATCATTGTTATTTCTATGTGTTTTATTTTAGTAATTCAGTCATAGTTTGATTGATGCCATTCCTCATCAGAAAATCACACTTTGCTTCCTGTTTATAAAAACACATAGGAGCCACTAGCGTTGCTTTGCCAAAGTCAAGGATTAATTACCCAGTGTTTTTCATCTTTTTGAATTACTATACGTGCATTTAAAAATGATTTGCTTCTGTGTTCTTAACAAGCACTTTTGCCCCAAGGAAATTACACTTTAAATGATATCGTTCAGTTATATAAGTGACGGATTTTAGGTTTATTACATGAGAGTCCTTAATAAAATGAGAACAGTAGGTATGATTGCTGTATTGAACAGATATTTGTTTATATGTTGTACGGTAGCTGAAGTGATGTACTGTACAGTAACCCCTTCACATTCGCCGACTTGACATTCACGGTTTCGATTATATCATGAACAATTTAACGGGAATATTCTGGAGTTTGCTGAAACTTGCAGATGACGCGTACGGCAAAAACAATATTGAAGATGATTCGGTTCACATAAAATCATCCATCCATCCATCCATCCATCCATCCATTTTCCAAACTGCTTATCCTGCTGGGTCACGGGGGTTCCGGAGCCTATCCCGGAAGTAATGGGCACGAGGCAAGGAACAACCCTGGATGGGGGGCCAGCCCATCGCAGGGCACACTCACACACCATTCACTCACACACGCACACCTACGGGCAATTTAGCAACTCCAATTAGCCTACCTCCTCCATCCAGGCAAGATGCCTTTGGGGGGTTATTAAAAAAAATAAAAATCTCAGCAATAATAGTAATTAACACCAATGCATATTCTTTATGAAAACACCTACGATTCTACCTGTACAGACTGTTAATCTGTGTGTTTTCCTTCCGGGAAAGAGAACAAGTTTTTGGAATTAAGATTCAATGGTGTAAAAATGATGAAGTCCTGTCCACTGCTTAATCTAGAGGGCATTTTTGAATTTTGAAGTTCTCTTAACCCTCTGTATAATTTATTGCTGTCCTCAGCAGAGTTGATAAGATATCCGCTGTTTGAACCTTGCTTTGAGACGGGGCACCGTGAACATCTTAGGCTTGCCCCCCTCCCTTCTTTTTTCTTATTAATGGCCTAATAAAAGTTCAAAATGGCATTTCTTTAGGGCTGAGATGAAACTTTCATACCCCCGGGATTGGCTCAGCTGGAACGGGCTGATCCTTGGAGTTATGACTGATAGCGCTTATTGCACTTCTGCTTAATGTGGAAGAGTAAGAGGCAGTACCGGTCGGAGATATGCGGCGCTCCGGGCAGAGGCTCCACCGGCAGGGCCCCCCATCCGAGACAAAGTGAAACTGGACTGCTAAGTCGACGCCCCCTCAGAAAATGGTGCCCTAAGAGGCTGCCTGTGGGACTTAAAGGATTCACGGGCGCTTGTAACAGTGACCATGATGCTGGAAGATGGGAACGAGAATTCCTTGTCTAGTGCGGTTGGGCGGTAGGCCCATCTGCTTTTTCATACCGTCATACCATCCAGACATCCCAGACGTATGAGGCAGCAGCATTACCCATTGAGTCATCATAGATCAACAAAAATAAAAAAGCTATTTCATTCTCCTTCAATCACGATTCAAAAAGTTTATAAGTATCAAATACTTATATAGTAAACACTTTATAGTAAACATAAAAAAAGACACTTCAATTAATTGTCGAGTACAGGCGGTAGGCCTATCTTTGACGGTATTTTCTAAAGCAACTCTGTTCTGGGTCCCCCGCGAGAAAATACCCAGAATACAGAGATATACCCAAAATTGCTGCGATAATACTGTCAAAGCCCGGTGTACTCACAATATCTTCTGCAAATTAGCCTAAACAGAAAAACAGGTGGCTGGATATGGCGCAGTTTTGATGGGAGTTTGTCTGTTGTTCGGTGTCCGTCTCTACTTTTTAACTGCCTGTGCCCTCGGCCCGGACGCGCAGTGTGAACTTTTCTATTAGCTGAGAGCCTTCAGGGATACAGGCCGCACCAACCCGCGGCATCGATCGGCGCCGACGCCCCACGCTTCATCCCCAGCGCCGTCACTCACCCGCGGCTCCGCAGCAGAGAGTAAATGGCTCATTTTTCTCCATTTCTTGTGTAATCAATTGGATCTGAATGAGTGACAGTGACATGGGAGATGCTGGGGGCAGATAGCAGCCAGCGGGAGGTGTGAGGCGCCCCCCTGTCCTCCACTGCTGCCGCACTTAGCGGAGCTTGTCAAGACTTGATGAGCTGCGATGCTCAGGGGTCTGAGGGACAGTGGACTAATAAGCTTTGCACACTTCCTCGTACTTCAGGGACTCAGACTTGGTGTTGATGACACTGGAGTTTGCCGTTTGTCTGGGGTGGGAAGCAGGAATGTTTGGGCCAACGGATCTGTGGGAGTTAGGCTCAGGTAGCCGAGTTACGTGACCGCAGCGAGTCCTCATTTGCTCATGTCCGGCTGCTGCTGAGTTGTGCTTTGAAGACACTTCAATGAGAATGTCTGGACTTTTTTTTTTTAAAACATATTGAATCACTCAGTTGAGTCCTTAATGTAGCGGGAAGACATTGAAGCACATCGTACGTATTAGTCTTTGAAGTGCAGGTTGCATTTTCAATACGTTTCAATGGGGAAGGACATATTTTGTGTGCATTTTTTCAAAGTCTGTTCATCCATTTTTATGATTTTAATAAAAAGCACCATACCAGCGCCTACACTCATCAGCTGAAATAATAATAAAAAGCCGCCATTGTTTTGTACCTTGATAATAATTTATGTGCATGGCCGGAGGGAAATGAGTTCAATTTTTCTGAGTAATGTGCAATAAATCAGAGACAAAGGGCAGTCTCTTGCGGTGTTTGACCACACCTCCCGCTAATCAGTATTCAATCTTACCGTTTTATTACCTTCGTCATTCATATCACTTCAGTTCAATGTGTGGTGACCGCATTTATCAAAGGCATTTAAAAGGATGTTCCGTAACAAGCTCTGGACATGGAGTTATGTGCTCATGACACCGCCCAGCTCCGTCACAACTGAGTTCAGATCCAGGATGAAAGACGGGCGTTTTTGATGAATTTGGAGAGGGCTCGGCCACAACGAGGCGTAGTTATTCATTTAGCAAAGACCAAACCGGCGCTTTCCTGACTTTTCGGGGTTTTTCTCTCTGCCCCGGCTTGTAACGCAGCGGATCGCTTCGCCGTCTTGGCGCCAAGCCCTTTGTAGCACCGTCCCCGGCTGCGTGCACATTGCGGGCAAAGTGTTTCACACTGTGCCGGGAGAAGCGAATTCCATGTTTAAACCCTCCTATGAAAGCTATTTATCTTTTTTGCTATCATCCCTGTGGTTTCTTTAGAGACAGAATATGGCCTTTCGCTAGAGTGGATGAAAGGCACTTTGTCTTAGACTCTTCCGCAAAATTAATTTAGAATCTGTTCCTTTATGTGGTGGAACAGTGGACTTCCTTCTGTTTTTAGATTTACCACTAAGGTGTCAACAGCCTATAAAGAAATATGAATAATAAAAATACCCTGAAATTTAGTCTTGTAGACTTTTGGAAGTTTTTCTTAATTTTATCCACGACTGTAGGCCTATATTAAGAGACGACTGTATTTTTTAAACACATCTTCATTTTTAAATCCTGGTTTAATCCTGGTTCTACTGGCAGAAGGCTACGCTGAGCAGAAAGTTGCTTTCTGGTTCAAAATTTCTAAGACAGCAGTATACAAGAATAAGGTGAAACAGGAGACACTGGGAATGACCAGAAACCAGCCACATAAAGGACAGAAGAGACTTTCTAATGCCAGAGATGAACATCAACTTATCCAGCAGTGCCTCATGAATCGGAGAATGACATCAAGTGACCTTCAAATGGAATGGGAAACATTAAGTGCAGGTGTGAAGTGCACTGCTAGGAGAGTTTGTATCAGGCTCCAAGAAGCAGGACTGAAGTCCCACAAAGCAAGGAAGATGCCCTTCATTAATGAGAAAGGTGTGTGCGTGTGTGTGTGTGTATAATCACTAAATGCCCGATTCATTAGGGGTACCTACCAGTTAACACAAACATTCAACTCCTTCAAACAATGAATTGTGTGATTGCAACTGAATGCATATATCACACTGACAAGTGTCAAGATTTTCAAGCACAGCTCAGACTTAAAATTGCATGATCTATGTGATTTGTGGTGTTGCGGTGATGTGTGGTGATTTGTTTGGTGCCTGACATGAAGGTACCAGCCACTCAGAAATCGCCATCCTTCTGGGATTTTCAGCCCGCTTGGTATTAAGTTTACAGTGTACAAATAATAGTGCAATGAACAAAAACACACTGGCAGTGACATTCCAGTGGCTGGAAACGCCTTCTTAATGAGAGAGGTCAGAGGAGAATTGCCTGATTCAATATAGGTAACAGGAAGGGCACAAGTACAAAAATAAAAGCTCAGTATGGCAGTCGTGTACAGAAAACTTCCCTGAACACATAATCTGATTACCATTGAATCTGGTGGTGAAATTGGGCAAAAAAAGTGTATATATGCATGAGTTGTTACACAAACATACACACAACATATCTTTATGGAGAACGCTCATTCATTTCTATGGGAAAAGAGCTAACGCTAACTATGACAACCTTGAACCCTACCCTAACTATAACCACAGCCCTAACTATAACCATAAGTAACCAAGCAAAATACACGAGTTTGCATTTTTAGTTTTTTCATTGCAGTCACAGATTTTTATTAAATTGAGATTTTCCTTATGGGGACCAGGAAACTGTTCCCCATAAAGGAAAAAAAAATGGGTATTCACGTTGTGGGGACATTGTGTCCCCATAAGGTAAGGTATACCCTCTCGCACACACACACACACACAGAGCAAAAGCAGGACCTGAACCCTCAGGCCCAGATGTGTGAGGTAGTACTGTTACCCACTGAGTTATCGTAGATCAACAAAAACAAAAAAGCATTTTCATTATCCATCAGGTTTCAGGTTTAGGTTTAAAGTAAATTAGAAAAATAAACGTTCAATATGGAACTAAGCGTTTGAATAGAATTTGAAAGAGCATGAAATATCAATGTGTGTGCTTGTGTGTGTTAGTAATTTTTTTTTTAAGAATACATGACGAATGTTAGGACTCATTCGTTCTAAAAAGCACACACGTGAAAAACATGCAGCTGAGAAATGACAGTTAAATGTTGGTGTCAAGAGAAATTGATTCGTTAGCGTGCGAAAGGCTGCAGAAGGACAAGCACTCAAACAATATTCCTTTGAAATGTGAGGGTCATGCTGGGGAGCTGCGTGTCCAAGACTCCAAGACTCCAAACGATTTGTGGCGCAGAGCGCGATGATCATTATCTTGAGGTGCTGTTAGCAGAAGGTTTGTTTTCTGAGAGGGTTTCATGGGGGTGGAGGGCGGGGGTGGCTTTAACATGGAAGGTAAACAAGTTATAAAAAGTGTCTCTTAAAATTTGGGTAGTATCCACTGATTTTATCTTGAGAGACAAACCGTAACGTAAGAATCCACATTAAAGCGACATATCTTAATGTCTCCCCTGTATCTGATCTAACCCGCACTGAGAAAGTCCTCTGGGCTCAGTAATTGTAGATTGTGCGTAACCAGTCCAAGATTCAAAGTTGTGAGGGACTGAAGGTAACATGGCCTCGCTTAAATTGTGCTGACGTGTCTGGTTCCAGTTTGAATGCTAATATGGAAAATCTTACGAATCGGTCAGCTGACAGATTGATCCTCCGTCCTCCTCTTTCTACACTCCCCATACCTCATTTGGTGCTGACAAGGTAATATAAACATAATCCACACACACACACAGACACACACACACACACACACACATACACACACACACACAAACCTGTTATTTTGACATTGTAGGGACCATTTTTCAGGTCCCCACAAAGTTCTTTGAATGCAATCAAAGAACTAAAAATGCCAAAAGTCTCGTGTTTTGTTTGGTTACTTATGATTAGGGTTAGGTCTGGGTAGGGGTTGATGTTTTCATGTTGGTATTAGAGCTTTCCCCATAGAAATTAATGGAAAGTCCCCACAAAGATATAATTACAAACCTGTGTGTGTGTGTATATGCATATCCTTGAGTTCTCCACTCCCAGGTGTAAAGACAGCTAATATTTCATTATTCTCCAAATCTACATAAATATGTAAATGACTACCTTGAATAAGTCAGAATCCGTACAACAAAATAAATGCACCCGTCTCCATAGCAATCAGGTATGTTTAACTACGCCTCAATAGATGCTTGTTATGTGGATTTCTGAGGGTCCTGCCTGCTGTGTCTATCAGCCATATGTGGCTGGTCCCAGCGATTAGTCACAATCTTAATTATTATGTTTATTATTCCTTTGCACACCTTTCCTTTGTTTCTTAATAACAGAATTTTATATAATAATATATATACTATATTATTATCCATCCAATCATTTTCCAAACCGCTTATCCTACTGGGTCATGGGGGGTCCGGAGCCTATCCCGAAAGCAATGGGCACGAGGCAGGGAACAACCCAGGATGGGGGGCTAACCCATCGCAGACTATATTATTATACCATATAATATTAGTTAATTGTCCCAGAAATCTTTTTAAATAAGGAGAAATGTGGGAAATCGATTTGGAATGATAACATACACTTTACATTCATTTTGGAACTCTGTTCAATATTCTTCAGGGGCGCTATCCATGAGGTTATACATAATCAACTCAGAAAGCATTTTATTAACCCCCCAATCATTGTGTTCAGTTCGCTGATCGTATACTGTAAGCATTCAATGCAAATATGTTTACCGTGATGTCAATATAAACATATAAATACATCATCAGTAACATTAAGCTGACTAAACATTCATTCCTAGTACATTTTTAATTCGTATGAGATTTCTGCTGCCCACAAACCTGCCGGCCTGCTGTTCCCAAAGTGGGTTTACCCGATTGCCCAGCCTGGAGGTTCTCCGTATCTGAAGGAGTGACAGAGGCTGGAACACGGTCAATCATACAGAAACTCATTCACATCTTGCCCCCTTTGCCCGAGGCCACCGGAAGGTCTGAGAAAAAGCTCATTTAGAAAACCGAATTAAAGATGCAGTTTGATACCTCTCTCTCTATGTTTCTCAATGTTATGAGTGGTTCACTTGAATCCCAGTCATAATGCCTTAGAAATCAAGTCTTATTACG
The DNA here is from genome assembly GCF_023856365.1 of Brienomyrus brachyistius. Lineage (NCBI taxonomy): Eukaryota > Metazoa > Chordata > Actinopteri > Osteoglossiformes > Mormyridae > Brienomyrus > Brienomyrus brachyistius. The sequence continues at coordinate 13,666,161 of NC_064547.1, read as the reverse complement.
ATAACGTTGATTTGTTCACTTAGTATTGTAGAGTATTAGAGGAGCTAATGTCACATAGCTATGATAAAAGATGCCAAATAAGTTGTTCATTTAAAGGTTTTGAAATTCCTGATTCCTTGGACAATGAAACCTTGGCTGCTCACAGTTGAACTTCTACTGAAGATTCGTATTTTCATATCGAAGGTTTTATTTTTTTTCCCCTAATTTGCGGTTGTTTTGGATGTTTTGAACACCATTTAACTAGAAATTTAGGAGTCACAATTGGAGAATTTTTGCCATTTCACATATCAGTTTTGCTAATTGACATCCATCCATCCATTTTCCAAACCGCTTATCCTACTGGGTCGCGGGGGGTCCGGAGCCTATCCCGGAAGCAATGGGCACGAGGCAGGGAACAACCCAGGATGGGGGGCCAGCCCATTGCAGGGCACACTCACACACCTTGCACTCACACATACACGCCTATGGACAATTTAGCAACTCCAATTAGCCTCAGCATGTTTTTGGACTGTGGGGGGAAACCGGAGTACCCGGAGGAAACCCCACGACGACATGGGGAGAACATGCAAACTCCACACACGTGAGACCCAGGCGGATACTCGAACCCGGGTCCCAGAGGTGTGAGGCAACAGAGTCTTTTATAATCTGTAAGTGGAAGGTGGTACTTATTTTCTTGTTTTCTTCTTAAAGTATCTTAAGAGTCTTCTGGAGCACTTTGAGAAAATAGAATTATTATACAGTAGTTCGTCCAAGTTAATGTACATAAAACCTATGTGTGAGTTTGGCACCACAGGGCAATTTTAAATGTCTTTTGAGGAAAAGATTTGAAAAGTTCTGAAAATGTGCTGCAATTGTCTGCTACCATTACCCTTTCCAGTAAAATACAGGTTTAAAGGCTTTTACCTTGAAAAAGCACCTTTTTCCATTTTTTTTCTTTTTTTAAATCCATTTAGTACTGCGGTTTAATTATATGGCTTCAATTGAATTCACACCATTACTTAGGAAGAACGGGGCTGCATTTAAGAACAGGACACGATGTACACAGATAATTAGCACAGTGTTACCGCCCCAAAGGCTAATCTCTTCCCCTTTTGTTGGCTTATACATATGTACTTATACATATCTACCTCTTCACTTTGTAGCTCACAGACTTTGCTGCCTTCCCTTAACATGACACCATGTGATTAGTTATTTACGCAAACCCTAAGCAGACTTCAGCATTTAGCTTTAGCCTCTGAAGGGTTTGCGTAAGTAGCTAATGACATGGTGCCATTTTAATGGAAGGAAGCAAATTCTCTCCTCCCAATGTGGTACCACAGCTGTGGGCCGACGTGTGGCTCTAGTCACACATGATGCTTCGTCAATAAATATCGAATATGCTGTCATTTGTGCCCACATGCTGCTGCCAGGGAGACGGTAGTTTGGGAACAGGAGAGTGGAGTCGCCGGAGTTTTTTCGTGATACACTGGTGGGCATCACTCTTGATGCTTCTCACTCTCTGTGTTTGGGAGGCGCGGAGATGCTGCTGGAAATCAATTGTATCTGGCGCTTGTCTGGGCACAGAATGTACAGCTTAAAAATAAAGCAAAAAAACAAATCTGTCTTTCCGAAGGCTCCAAGGTTTCCCAAATTTTCCGAGAAGAAAAAAAACTGCAGATTTCACGGATTCTGCTGTAAACTTTGAGTCATGGATTGGGCTTCTTAAGTAATTTTGGAGAAAATACTTTTTTGAGTGAATTTTTTTTAAGTATATTTTTATTCTTGTTCGTGTTGATTTACAACCATTTGGTGTTACTGTAGTTCCTCTTTCTAGTTTTGTACAGACTTCTAAGTTAATAAGCTAATTTTTCCTTCCTTCCTCACTTCTTTGTTTTATTCTCCTTTAATTTTTACTTCTATGGGAACCAATAAGCTAGTAATATGTAGTGTAATTTTGATTCAAGTGACAAACAATCCAATCTTTATATCTTCTGTATCGATATTCTTGATTAAAACCATAATTCTGGTGCTCTTTGGACATAGATAGAGAAATATGACAAAGGACGTTCATTTGTGGTCGCTCTCTTCTTTTCATAAATTAAAAGCATGTGACCTGTCACCAGAAAGCCAGAAGTGTGGGTCTCCCTGGGGATGATGTTTCGAAGATGAACCTCTTCGTTTCTGGGAAGCTGAAGAATGAGATGGCCGTCCACCTCGAGGCGGTCAGCTGTGTGGGCGTGATACGGCAGTCATGTGGTGATACACTGGAGGGGCGTGTCTGAAGTGGCGCAATGACTGATACTCATGGAGTCAGCAGGTGTGAGCAATAGAGCCGAGTGGGAAAGTGCTTCACCAGCTCAGAGACCAAATGTGGCTACTGGCGGCAAGATGCATTTCAGACTCTGTCTAGCTTTAGAAATGGTTGTAGTCCATCAAGTGAAGGAATTTATTTAAGCATAGTCGACATGCTAATAATGAGTAATGAGTTTTCACATATATATTGAAATAACATTTATTGTCACTAAGAGTACCCGGTTATAGCTAAGTGGTTATGGATTATATTTAATGTCATATTTATTTATTACACTATTTAATGTTTTGTCGATTATATTTAATGTCATTTGTTACTCCAGAGAGAGGTGGAAAGTTCAGGTCCAGAAAGTACAAATCCAAATCAAGGTTTCGTTTCAACCAACCAGTATGAAGAGTCACAGTCCCAGAGTACTCAACTGGTATTACCGTGTAATTGCTGGGGTAAGGTGCATGGGCAGAGTTTGGGGTGGTGGGGGGCCGGCAGTGGCCAGCAGGGGGCAGTGCCCCTCCTAGTCTGTGCCTGTTGGGAAAAGAGAGAAATTCTGCATCAGGTAAATTGTCAGGTATTTATTGGTGGTATTATGCATGGATATAGCAGCTTGATTTGGTTGGTTGTTTGAATGCAATTGCTTACCGCTCAGTAAATTGAAGGTGTGAGGTTATAACTGCTAGCAGCCTGGTTCTTTTTCATAAGAAGTTAGGTCTTACTCTGTAGCTAGACAAAATAACAGGATACGTGTGCATTAACACGTAAGGGTAAGCTCCGTGTGTGTGTGCGTGTGTGTGTGTGTTTTTTTTACCCTTCAAATTGCAAACATCAAAGTCCGCCTATGGTAAGGTGTCAGAGCCATTATAATTCTTTTTAAAAATCACTCTTTTACAACCCCCCCTTCCCCCCCATTAATTAAAACCGCCGGGTGTGGGAGTTCAGCTGTTATCCTGATTGGCGTCTAAAGCACTTAAAGTTTTGTTTTCTAAAGCAGATTAAATTACATTACAATTAACTGGACCGCCTGTGAAGCATTTATTGTATCTGGCAGTTTAGGTTCGACTTGTCCATTCTTATTGTCGGTAAATAACTTGCTAGCATGCGGGACCTGAATGCCTGGTATGTACTTCATTAAATCCTTTCCCCTTAGTATACGAATGCGGATGGAATTTTATTTGCTCAGGCCACGTCCAGAAGGGTGCTGTTGTCTGAGCATTGCACTCAGGTGTGAGTGTAGTGTGTACACTGAAGGGATGCTCTTTTGGGGCACGTTTCGGTAAAACTCTGTGCTGTGCTATACCACAGTAGGCACTATGAAACGTTATTTCTGCAAGGCTGTCAAAAACTCAAATATGTCATTATGGATGTTTTCACATATTATTTTAGTTTAAGTACAAACAGCAGTCTACAATCATGTTAATTGTGTACGGATTTCTTTCAGGATTCGGTAATTCCTGAAAAGATAAAAATGTGGGCAAGCTTTAAAAAATGGGGTGGGTCCGAGCATATCTGAACGTCATTGTTCATTCGGTCTATCTTCCAGATGTTACATCGCTTTGTACGGTATTTTGTATTTTCAAAAGCAAAGCTATTGTGGTATTTTGAAATCTTGCCGCAAAATTTTACCAAGCAGCAAATGTTATCATGGGAATCCACCACACTAAGCTTATTTAATTGCCAATATTTCAAAATACCCAAAATACCGTGGTATACCATGTTACCTGAATACCACCCAAGTCACAGTATATCTTCCGATGGATAGGTGGGTTTTATCCCCCTCGTATGACTTCTGAACTCAGAACTTACAGACGTTGTGGCCAGATGACATGTGGCTGTCAGCCCCAATCAGCACCACGGACAGCAGCCACATGCTGGAATTCCTGCACCCGCTCCGCTCCTAATCCTCCACGCCGGGCTCCTGCTAATGCCTCCAGCTGGCTGATGTTTGCGGAGGCTTCTTCAGAGGCAAGTTGCCGAGAATCTAGCTACTGCCGCCAGACTGGCCAGAGCCCTTGCCATGCCCTGGCCGGGGCCAAATATCAGCCTGGATGCTTTGGACCGCACAGCCCCTTAGCACTTTTTTAACCCTCTTTCAACGTCCCTAATACCCACGTTTTCCGATAAATACCACCTTCCTGGGGAATTACTCTGAGAACCTGTGCTTGTGTGCCACAAGTGTTAACAAGTCTTTGGTGAGGAGCCTCGCAGAATGCAGAACAGACTTACGTTTTATCGGTTATATAGCTGGATCTCTCATACTTTTGCTTCTCACAGCGATATCAACTAACGGCTGGGTGCCGTCATAATGGTCAGTATAAAAATTAATGAAGCATCGCAGCATCTTCTGTGTACAGTCATAAGGTATTATAGTGTTAATTATAGTATTGCATTAACTACTATGAAGCACTCACCTGTAATGCACTGTAGATATCATCATGCATTAAAATGGTCGGTATAAGAATTAAGGTTGCTTTGTGTTGTTTAAAGGTATTTATAATGCATAATAAACATGGCTATAATGGCTCTAATGTTATGCCTTTTTATAAATATTTATATCTATGTTTATACAGTAATGTGTTATGAGTGCATTGTAAAGTATTAGAAATGTGTTCGTAGATTTTTATAGACATGGCATTCATGGAAAGTGTTACCAAAAATGAGATCATATTTCTAGTGGGAGCATTTCGGCGTGACCCCAGGGAAAGATAAAGTATTTAAAGATTAAATGCCATTTAAGGGCACTGGAATTTAACTGTAGGGTAACAGATTTAAGGCAGAGTTCTGAAACAACAGCGTTACATTATTCATCTGTCAGGCTGGCCATCCAGCATGTTTTATGCTTTTTTCATGTGATCCTTTTAAAAAAAATCCCAAACTACCGGATGTTTGATCTTCTTGGATGCGTACACTTCTCTCCTCTCTTTATCTTTTGCTGTTCCTCCTTTTAGATACAGCCACAATAATATTCAAAACCTTATTTTGCTGCTGACAAGGAACAAAATCCTCCCCCCCATAAGTCATGGACTCACATTAGTTTGTCAGCCTGCAGAGTCTTTCTTCTGCACCTTCATTCTGTAAACGAAATTCTGTACACAGACATAATAGTCCAGCAGTTGTTCGGCTTCCTTACAGTATATCTCTTGTACGTTTGTTCTTTGTTTGGATACCTGTCAGCTAAACGAATCAATGAATGAACTACGCATGCAAATAAGCTTATGTGGAGCCAACATTCTGTCGCAGAATTAGACACGTCGTTCGCATTGGCACGTCTTCACAGGATAAATGGGAAGGAGTTGGCAACTGAAGAACAGCAAGGTCTTCACTCTACCTAATCTCTTGATTTGCCCCCCACTCTCTCCACCACCACCACACTGAAAATGGATAGATGGATTAATTATCACTTGATGGTCATTCAGTTCACCTTCTGTTTCAGGTATAATCCGGACAATAATTTGAAGTCTACGCCGAAATCCCGTGGCTTTCGAGAACTTGCCAGCCCTGTATGATATCTGGCCCTCTCCATTACACAGACCGTGACCCTGAACTTCAAAACACAGCATTACCTACTTTTCAAAACAAAGGAACTTCGCCGGTGTTAGGATCATAGTGTTCAAAGTATGACTTGCTGTGGAAATGTTCAGCTGTTAGTATACTTGGAGGAAAATATTTCCCATAGCGAATGCTGATTTTTACAGATGCCCCAAATCACTATTTTTATTCTTAAGAACTGGAAAGTCGAGTGAACAACTATAACTAAAAATATGTCTCATTAAACAAGTTTCCTTTATAACATGGAAAGGCTATGTAACAGTTCACGTCTGATATGATGTTAATTGGTTGTATGGTGATGACATGGTCACATTCTATGCTGTCCTTTAAATTTAAATGCACTAGTTAAATGTTTCATCCCAGGTAAACAGAGCAGTATTTAATGCCCCTTGTAGAAAGAATGCCTAATTTTTTTCTGCTGTTATAACAGCTAGAGGAAGTAACAAAGATATCAAAGATATCACTATGATTTTCTTGCTGTTAATGGTACTCATGGTGAACATACTGTAAATTCATTTGTTAGCAAAGAATATTGTATTTTTAGTAAATGTCAGGTGAGTAACATGCAAATGTAGAAAATCTACATGTGCAAAAACTTAACTGGTAGCGTACATATACAGTGCATGCAGTGTTAGTAAGCCTCGCGATTTCGCAGTATTTTTCCTTACCATGTTTCTCCAAGTGCCTAATTAGATTTGTTGACTTCTTCTTGAAAGGATGGTATTGCAAAGACTGCAGGGAGCTGTTGGTTTGCTTTGACTTTCCAGTTTAAAGAATGTTCACACGGCAGACATTGCGATAGCTTGTAGCTTGCTATGGAACCATTCAGTCTGCACATCTGATACAAATTCAACAGACGTGGGAAATTAAATAACTCTGGATTTGGAAGGGACTGTTGTAGTCGACGAATTAAAAAATGCCTGATTCTAATCTGATATTGGCTTGGGACATCACTGATGATTATCATATAACTACAGAAAAGTCATACATTTATATTGTAGTTAAACTCTTGTGTTGACATGTCTGTAGGATTGGTATAATGGAGCAGCTTCATCCATTTTTTTATCGTACATCTTTACTGTAGAATAAATTATCAATTATTTAATTGACTAATGCATTATCTACAGTTTAATAATGAATGAGTGAATAAAGGAGTAATTGATTAAATCTTACTTCTTTAAGCAGTCCTGCAGTTGCTTAGCATTAATATCTGTATAAAGATGCAGAAAACTGCATAATATTTCTTCCTGTAATTCTGAGGTAATTAGTCCTCATTAAATTTAGGCAGGAAAAGCTTTTTTTTTGAGCCAGTCAAATATGCATGAGACAAAAGCTTCAGCCGCAATTGTCGAGCATTTCTCGATCCCTTACTTGTTAGTACCAGAGTAGGGTGTCTTATTACTTTTCAGAGTAATAAATGCATGTGACCTTGGTTCCGGAAGATCCTGAAAAGGCAACGAATACAGGATGCCTTGCACAGCTCTAATTCATTTGCAGACCTTTCAGCGTTCCGCGACCTTCTGAATTTATGAATAGTGAAGCATCTTTGACAGAACTCTTGGACTTTGTAGCCCCGGTTTGGAGCAGAAGGGTGACGTTTACACGTCCCAGGTTTCAACGTGTGAAGAGTCTACACAAAGCTCGCCACCTACATGTGTGCTCACAGAAGATCTCTGTGACGCTTATTTCTAAAGAGGGCAGACCAGCTTCTTTAATATTGTCTGTCTTTTTTGAATGCACAGTGCATTTTTGGTTTATTATACAAGTATATGCTGCTGCCATTCAAGCACAAAGTGTATGTATGAAGTTCTAAAGGTGCTTTGAAATGTAGCCGTTACAGCCTGAAACCTCTTTTGCTGAGAAGTAATGTCTGGTGTTTTATTAAGATACAAAGTTTGATCTGAGTTGGGGCTCACAGAGAAATGCATGTGCCTGGAGCGACGATACTGCATAGAGGAAGTACATTTTATCACCTTTTTGTTAGGTGACCCTCCATTCTGTCTGACATTTATCTCTGCGCTCTGGGTAGTGCCAATTACGGAAGCACTCCGCCTTGGCTCTCGTCTGATAGCCCAAGGTCCATGCAGCGGAAAAGACGTGCCGCCTCTCGTCAGAGGAAATTCAGGTTTTGTTCGCTAGGAAGCAGTAGCTGATCTGGTTTTCTACTTACTGGCCAGGTGAGACTGGTAAGGTATGATGGATACGAAGGGCGAAGACCATGTGTCAATGAAGGGAGCTGGTGAAGTTCAGATGCTAGGAAAGTAGCAGGTGTTGTACCATCATTATTGAAGCGTTTCATCTTGCCTGGTAGTCAGTGTCATTAGCAGCGTCGGTTAACCCGTTAGGGGACATGGGCAGCTTTGGGTGCCATCTTCTTAGGGGCTGCCAACTTGTGCTACTGGTGAAGCTTCCCTGGTGTTCCACATGGGCTTCCACTGGCACTGTTTGTCAGTATCTATTTCCCGGTCGGAAACGGTAAAGTGTGTTTGTGACCAACAAGCAGAGGAACTGAAGTCAAGTGAAGTGCATTTGTATAGCATATTTTCACACACGAAGGTCATTCAAAGTGCTGTACAGAAAATGAGATAAGAAATAAAATGCATAATATAAAAAGTAAAATTAAACTTATTTGTAAATTGCTTGTACTCAAGTTACTGGATACCTAAATTTCCTTTTGGATCAGTGAAGTATCCCTGTCTGTCTCTGTCTGTCTGTCTCTGTCTGTCAGTCTGTCTCTGTCTGTCTGTCTCTGTCTGTCTGTCTATTTAAAGATGAGTAAAAATTTAAAAGAAGGAAAAATATTTAAGAACAGATATTAAAAGTCTAATGTTTCAATTCTGATCTAGGCAAACAAAAGAATCGCTAGCAAAGATTTCAGTGACCAGCACCACCTTTTCAAAAACGTATCCAGCAGTTTCCACATGTTGGTGATTTTACTTACAAAGTATAATGAGCTCTAGTACAACTGTGTGATGGTGACCTTTTTTGTCTTCTGAATTATGTGGTTTATTAGTTGCCCTGTGTGTTTGATTACCGTAATGCTATTTAGACGCGACACGTGTCTGGTGCCTTGGTTTCATCCAGAAATGGGCCTTCATTATAGTGTCTTACTTGCTTTTTTTTTCCAAGCTGCATTCATCAAACATAGCAAATGTTCTCTGCACTGGGCGCATTGAATAAAACATTTCTGAGAAACTTGGAGTTGATTCATTATCAGATGATTGCGGAGATGTCTTATTTTTTTCTCCCCTCTGAATGCCTTGTTCTTTATCAAGTGATGTTGCCCTCGCAGGACCAAGTGTCAAGATCACACGTCATTAACCGAATCACAAGTGGTGCTCAGAGATGAAATGGGTGACATATTTTTGTGAATGTTTGCTGTTTTTTTTTTCCCTGCATGGCACGGGGTTTATTTACCTCCTGACCTGAGATCAGAGGCTGATCGGTATATTATCTATGTGCCGGGGGTGAATTCATCAAAATTTCTAGATTAGCAATGATGCAACAACTCATTAAAATTTTAATTGCATGTTTTAAAATATTTCAGTTTCCTAGGCAATTAGATGGGTATTTTTTTTGGCAAGGTGTTTTACCACTAATTCTTTAATTTCATGAATTCATTTTGTGCGCTGCCTTCCACTTGCACTAAGTTGCAGCTTAGCTCATGAATCTTAACAACACCTGCATCACAAACAGAAGTAACAAGAGTTCAATTTGTATAACGTTAAACTCTGAGTGGAAACATATTACAAGGCAACAGAAGAAACTATATAAAAACCTACATGGAATTATAAAGGAAAAAATACTACTGTGAACTAGAGTCTGCACTGGTCTGCACCGTGAGGGGAAAAAACCAGCAACAAATAAACGCAGCAGGAAACACAAAATGTTTTTCTTTTTGAAAGTACAGTCTAATGATTATGGTCATGTGACATCAACAAGCCATTTATGCTACCGGCATCTTCCTGGTATTGCAGCACAAGAATGACTGACTCAACTGGACAATAAAAATAATGATAATAATAATAATAATAATAATGATAATAAACGTACCCTATGTCAAGTCTGTATCACAAGAAGTACATAGGTCTAAGAATAACATGAGAAAGAGAAATGAGATCAACCTTCATTAATAACTAATAACAATGAAATAAGTACAGTTTGTTTGGGAGTAGAAGCAGACAGTGTTGGTGCTGTCATAACAAAGTTACGAAACTTGACATGTGTGAGACGGAAAGGGGATGCACTCATTACTAAGGCAGGAGTAGAGGTGCTCAGGGATCAAGGTGAGGGCTGAGGAGGCTGTGGAGGTAAAGGCATGAACTCCCTAGAGCAGGAAGCTCCAGCATTTGCAGGGCTGCTCTTGCAGAGTCAGTGGAACGGGGCTTACCGGTACAGCACCGGGGCCGAGTGGAATCGATGCGAGCAATATAGCGTTTTCACCTGGGAGGACACGCCATGCTGCTCGGCCTCTGAGCTCAGGCTGCCAACAGAGTTAATGGCCATCTTCATATGAAATTACTTTTATTCACACCCTCCAGTCCTTTTGAGAAGGATGTTTTATTTTTACACATTTTCGAGGCAGTGTTGATAATCCCTTGATTTAGTGGAACTCTTCTTTTTCAGAGCGGCTGCCTTTGTACTGAACACAGGACACTGGATCTTTGGGCTTCTGATCCACCCATGATATTGCTTTAAGGCTGCTGGAAAACAAACAAACAAAAAATGATTTTCATCATATTAGACCAACTAAACATTTAGCTTGTAGCTATATATAAAAGGATCGCCGTTACAAATCGTTAAAATTAAAAAATAAAGGTTGTATCGTTTATTAGCATCGTATAATGCAGTGTTTCCCAATCTAGTCCTCAGAGCACACTGGACGGATCCACATTTTTGTTTTATTCCAGTTCCAAGCACACCTGTAAGGTATTTATTTTGGGTCAGATGTTCTGGGAACTGGGATGAAACAAAAATGTGGATCCGTCCAGTGTACCCTGAGGACTGGTTTGGGAAATACTGGTCTAATGCATGTTTGTAATAAACAGACGTGCTACATTGCAGTACAGTATATCAATATGTAGCAGACAATACGTAAAAAACTTTTTATTCTCAATCTAATAAAAGTCGTTAATGTAATGACATCAGTAACGTAATAACATTTCAGAATCATCATTTTCCAAGTTTTTGTGCATATTGTAATACGTTATTACATTACTGGCTGCATTACTTTTGTACAAGTACAATGGTGTAATGAATCCTGCAGTAAACCCATATGTGTAACGTATCAGACCTGCAGGGAAGCTCAATCTGTGACAGTCAGTGGTAGTTTATAGCAAAAAAAGTAAATATAAAGAAGTAGACACATTTAGATAGAATTCTGGCTTACAACAGTTTTGTCATTCCCAGTAGGTTTTCTCCTGTTGGCATTTCTAACTTGGATTCCTGTAGCACAAAGATGTAACAGACATCTGAGTTAAATCGAAAATGGCCTACTGTGACCGATATCATAGGGGTTAATGTTATACAATATTAAACACAGTTTAAAAAATTCCTAAGGTGGAGAACAGCTTCCTTGGCCAACTGGCTGCCCAGTCATCCTGGACATGCTAACATTATATACGTCAAAAGGCTTAGGGGTTCGGAGATTAATTAAAGGTCAGGACAGGCTGTGGCCAGGCAGCTTCTGCAGCGTCACAGGATATTTCACGTCTGTGCAATAGTCACCGCTTATTCAGCACAATATTACTGACAACCACATATCAAAAGCATACAGTACTGTGATAATCAAATTGAGTCTTGCCATCTGCTCATGTGGTCTTTTGCGTACTTGTATACAGGATGTTCCCTGATATGACTTTTGACCATGACCCCTGCCTGTCTCTCTGGCACCGTTGAGCTCCTCCACCCAGCTTGGTAGCCCTAGTTGCCCTCCCAACTTCGGCAAATTTCCAAAACTCCCTAAATCCATTTTTTGTTTTTGAGATGAGACTACCACTGATGCTGAGTCAAGCTTCCTCAAAATATGTTACAGTATTGGGAACCAAAATGTATTCACTCTTTATCTAATCCCACTTTTGTTAAATTTGCCAAAGCTCAATAGATTCACTGAAATCGTACTTACAGACTGGATGGAGTGAGTTTTGCAAACTTGATCTTCATGTAGCATTTGACTTTGATTGTTATTCTTTCCCATCTCCGTAGTATTTGTCTGTCAGAGTGATGTCATTGATTCCTGTTGTGTATAAAGATAAGTTTCACAGATATGTTGTACATTTACATAAATGTTTTATTTTGAGGGATCAACAAATACAACTACCATTAAAAATGCTTTTAGTATATAAAACATAGGATGACTGTAAAGCTGTGCTTGTGTTACAAACCAGATGGACATTACAAATGAACTGAACTGGCATCGCTTCAAAGCTTGTGAGTTCTGTGGCAGGCCTTTGATCCCACAGCCCGTTCTCCTAGTAACCCCTCAGGTGTTCCCCGAAAAGCCGGAGATCCTTTCAGCATTTCAGAGGCGGTAAATCCATCCATGAGATATCGTCATATACCGAAGGCCGCCGTGGTAGCTCTGAGGTTTCTCGATTGGAAGTAGCACTGCCATGATGACCCATATTCAATTAAGCCCTTTAAATTTAATTTCGTTTTGTTGTGTGTGTGTGTATGTGTATGTATGTATGTAGATACTCAAGTATGCGCTTTATTATAAGATGCATAATTGTGCAATGATAATAATAATAATTTTTATTATTATAGGTGTTCATGGAGAGATTGTTTAGTCTTATATTGAATAGTATCTGGGAGAGTTTAAATCCAAACAGATGCCAAGTCAATCATAATTAACCAACAGAGCTGAAGTAGAGGTACTCCATAAATGTTATGTCATTTTTATATTGGACCAGTTTGTTTGAACTAGAAAAATAACCAGTGGCTGTCATAAGTTTAGAAACAAGGTCACAAATACAAGAAGAACAAGTGAGTAATAGCATAATGAAAACAGGTACAAAAACAAACGACATTTCTGTGATGTGTTTAATGGAAAAAAATGATTGCATGTTGATTATCCTAATTATGAAATTACATGTCTCCTTCATCAAAGCCTAAGCATCCATGAAATGTAGCTTTTAAAACTCATCTGTATTATTAAGGAACCATAAAATAGTTAATTTTTATGAAATAAAGCATTAATTAGTTCTGAATGAATATAATCCCTGAAAATATGTGGCTGAATTTAAAGAAAAAGTCATAATTTACTTACTGCTTAATTGGTGTTTTTTGTCATGTATTGCTTAACTTGTGACGTTTGAAAGCAATATACCCATTTTAGAAACATGCTGAAGTATTAATTAGTAAATGTCATTATGCAATGTGTGTGGTGTGTCTGCTCGCCCAGCGTTGGCTCTCTGGGTTATGCCAGAGTCAGCATGTTCAGCTGCATCTCCATGCTTTTCTTCCCACTGTTGTTTAGAAGAGCTTCATTTTATAGCTTCTGTATTTCTGCCTTAGGCTACGTCGCTCCTTTATTCTTGCATTTTTTTCCTTTCCATTTCTCTCCTCCCCCCCGTCATTTAATTTGCCGGCTAACATGACATAGTAAATGTGCTGAAACACCATTGCAAAACTGACCAAATCATCAAAATACAGACGCTCCTCTGCTTTCGAATGAGATACGTTCCGAACGGCCCTTCATAACTTGACATGTTCGTAAGTCGTTACTCAACATCATTTTAAGGGTATACCCAAGGACAGGGACGGATTACGGACCGGGCCAGCGGGGCCGCTGCCCAGGGGCCCTTGGGGTGCAGGGGGCCCGTGGGGCCCCTAGCCCAAAACAATTTGCAACGCTTATCAACAATGTATTTTCGTTTGTCTATTTTAGAGGGCCTACATTCTTTGATCCTCTGCCTACAAGGGCTCCTGACCCTATAGGGAGGGCGTTTGGCTGCCAAGGGCCCTTGAATTGTGGTGGTGGTGGAGGTGGTGGTGGTGGGGGGGGGGCCCTCGGGAACGTTTTGCCCAGGGGCCCACACAACCCATAATCCGTCCCTGCCCAAGTACAGTACAAAGAGCTAGAATGCTGGGAGTAGAGACGCTACGTTGCTGTGCGGCGGGAGTAGTGGCCAGATGTCATACTACCCGGAAATGGCGCATAGAAAAAAAATGACGGAAACTGGAGCCCAAAGAACACATTTTGGACGTCTTCATTCGTATGTCTGAAAGTTAAAAGTTCGTAAGCAGAGGAGCGTCTGTATAGGAGATTGTAGCCTCTGTGTTCCGGAAATTAGCCAGGGACTTCAGAGTGTGCAGCTAATGCGGAATATAAATTCAGCGCACAGCAAGGGAAGTCTTGGAGCTATTTAACAGCCCCCGACTGAGCAAATTAAGCTGTCGTCAATAACAGTAACCACGCCGCCGCACGTTTGGGTTATCTGTTTATGCCGCAACGTTACCTTTAATGAACTGGCGCTTCACAATTTTGCAGTTCATATTCCTTTGGTTTCATTTGTTAAACAGGCAGCAATCCCATTCATTAGCCATAGTTTAAATAAAACCCTTTTTCATCTGTCTAAGAAGCGCTGTCACTTGTTAAGTATCTATAAGATAATCGCCCTGTAATTTTATGGATAAATTAATGCATAGTTTTAATATATGAGACTCTTGCATTGATGTTCTCTGTATACTAATACAAAAAAGATAATTTTAAGATGTTTCGACATTTTGAACAGTTCAAATATATCCTCATTAATAATGAGATTGTTTGTAGTGTTAAATTATTATCAAAGGCCAGGTTAGATTGCCTAAAGGTTCCCTCTTACTCTCCAGTTAGAACAAATTTTGGATATTGTTTACTAACAATTTATTTGTCATTTAAGATGACTAGCAATTAATAAATGACTGATTGGTGGCTGAGTACATCACTACAATGTGTTTTGATTGAGGATTTTGGTTATATTGAAGTTACACACAACATACTTCATTTTCATTTTTCAAAATCCATTTTCTGAAATTTTAAATTAGCTTCCTTAACCAGTGCAATCTGTTACAGAATAGTGCTTTCACTGTTGCATTTTCCTCTGCAAAAAGAGCTTAAGCAAATCATTAAGTATGAAAAATTTGAACACAATGTTCAAAAACTCTATTGATGACTTTTTAATGAAATTCTCATTGCTGGTGGTTGAAGGGGCATATAGGTCATTTTCCATACTTTAGTGAAATTCATAATCCATTACTTTGTATGCATATAATATTCATAAATCAAACTTTCTACTGAAATTGTTTGATATTTAATATGTCAAACACATTCCACGGTGGGAGATTTAAACAAAAACTAGTGACTGACTTTGACATCTAAATGATAAAAAATTGATAAGTGTGTGTGTGTGTGTGTGTGTGTGTGTGTGTGTGTATATATATATAGACTGCCTGAGGATGGTCAGTGTGCATGGTCAGTTTTGATACTTTGTAACGGATCTCTTTTTTAACTATTGATAGAACTCTGAAAGGCTCTGCGTTGGGGTCATATTTTTCAACATGCATGAAATCCTTTGTATGCAAGTCCTAGTGTCTCTCTGTACACCTATACCAGGGAAATCAACGTGACAGGTTTTTGTTAACCAGCTCACAAACAGCAAACTTGCCAGAATTGTTTCTTGTCTGTTACTTGCAGTTACATCTTGTATCTCGCACTACTACTCGGACTCCTTGTAGAATCAGTCACCTTTTACAGATTTCTGTCTCATCACATAATTCTCATCCCAGCATCTGGCTTTGATAGACGATGGCAGCCTAGAAAGAACCCTCCAGATTGGCTTGATGCTTATTGGGTCATTTGCTTATGTTTACCCTGCCTATCTTGACCTTGGTAGTTTGTTTAAAGATTCTTGTGTGCGTCTGTTTTCTTTAGGAACATCAGATTTGTGATTAGGCGTCCTTTCTGTCGTGCTTACGAATAAAATATATACTCACCAGACGTGCCATCTGCATTAACCACCTGGTCATCAAGGCAGAGGGCATTGAGACATTAATTATAACATTAAGTGTAAACATTAATTCAATTAGTTCTCACGTTAGTTGACCTGCCAGAGGTGACAACACAGAAGGATATCTTGCTACCTTCTAAATAGGTTAAAAGAAATGTATCTAGTTCATTTAAATTAACTGTGAAGACATATAACAAAAAAAATCATGTAGCAATAATTTCCATCCATCCATTTTCCAAACCGCTTATCCTACTGGGTTGCAGGGGGTCTGGAGCCTATCCCGGAAGCAATGGGCACGAGGCAGAGAATAACCCAGGATGGGGGGCCAGTCCATCACAGGGCACACTCACACACCATTTGCACCTATGGGCAATTTAGAGTACCTGGAGGAAACCCCACGACGACATGGGGAGAACATGTAAACTCCAGACACATGTGACCCAGGCGGAGACTCGAACCCGCGTCCCAGAGGTATGAGGCGACAGTGCTAACCACTGCACCACCATGCCGCCCCCATAGCAATAATTTATGGAAGTAAATTAGAATGTTTGTTTTGAAAACCATTGAGTTTCTTATGTCTGATAGAAATTTAGGTAATGCTTTACCTTAACTGGACCTTTATAATGCTTCTCTAATGCATTTATAGGGCTTTGTGATGCATAAATAATACATTATATGATTATACAAATACAATATTTGTTATTATCGTATAATGTTTGCTATGTATAAAAAGGTGTTAGGGTATGTTAGGATGTTACAGTATATGCTTCTTATGAATCTTCTATGAATCCATTATAAATGCATTATGAAGATGCGCTAAATGTTTCTCTGGATATATTATAAAGTCATTATGAAGGTGCAGTTAATGTAACGTGTATAATTTTTAAAAAAATTTTTAAGATAGCAGTAGTAATCTAAAGTTTTTTGGGGTGACATTATGTGGGCACTATACTTCTTGATGGCTTTCCAGGTATAACTACAGTAGTATCTTAATTAGTCAGGCACTTGACAAATTGAAATTTGACTATATATTGTCACAGCCCATGCTGTCAGACAAGCAGTTTTCTTTTATTGTGTGGCAACTAGGCTGAACTGCTGAACTGGGCACTAAAGTTCTAACGTTTAACTCCAACCACATACTGTTCATCACATTTGTACATTTACGCATGTTCATTGACTATTTTTGCACATAATGTTTCTGTATTACCTGTCTTGCCTCTTTTTGTATTTGTTTGTGCGACTCAGGGAGTTACTAGCTCAGTCTTCTTGTGTTGATGTGTAGAATGACAAGAATAAACAGCTGAATTGAATACAGCTGGCACTCCGCGTCGGCAGGTTCTGCATCCGCATATTCAATCAGCGCCAATCAAAAATACTCAAAAAAACAATAAAAAATCCAGAAAGCGCGTAAAAGCAAAACTTTGGATTTGCCGCGCACTGAGCACTATGCTGAATCCTCGCAAATGAAGTGTTGTGTGTGTGTGAGAGGGAATTAATCTATATTTTCTCTTAATTATATTTTCTACTACGATGGTTGCATCTATATTGAATGATTACAGACCTTTTTCTCATCATTATTCCCTAAACAATACAGAATAACAAGAATTTCCATAGGATTTATGTTGCATTAATTATTATAAGTAATCTAGAGATTATTTAAAGTACACAGAAGGATATGTGAAGGTTATAAACGAATATGCAAATACTATGGCATTTTACTTGAGGGACTTGAGCATGTGCACATTTCGGTGTCCAGGGGAGTCATGGGGGAAAAAAAAGAAATATACAGTATATAGAGGTATGGTTAAGTAGGCTTTTATGTTCAGAGGTTCAGGTGACTTTTTTGGCCACTGTTAAACACCACGACGTGCATCATAACCCAGCTGGCAGGTTGGTAGCGCAAGGCCGCAGTTCCCGGCCGTATCTCTGGTACTGACAAATGAGCTCATTTAGTAATCTCTGTGGGGCGGCTTGATTACCTGGAAATTGCTCTGCATAAAGACAAGGCTGATGTAACGGTGAAGGTGCCAGGGAGGCCCATGGGTGGTGAAACCCAGCAGCCTCCCTCGGAGGTCGCTCTGGCAGACTGTGCCCCTTGCAGCCTGGCTGGATATCAGGCGAGATATATATATATATATATATATAAATAAATAAAATAAAAAAACACAACCTTTATCTCTGGGTAAACGGCAAACTGTCGGCAATAAGAAGTTACACTTGCAAATATTCTGTGAGACAGAAGAAAAAAGATTTCTAAATTCATTCTAAGTACATTTCTAAATTTGATTTGTGTGAATCTTTTTGCATACTACTGTAATATATTATCAAATGATTAGTAACAGTTTGTTAATAGCTAAGGAGCAAACCTTCGTAATTTCTAAATATACAGTACTTAGTAATATGTAGTTTTTACTTGCAAGTTACCGATTCTTTAGTAAATACTTAGTGATATTTTGTAATGTTTTGTGAAGTGATTTTAAAAAAATCTATATCATATTGGACAAAAAGCAAGTAAATGTCTTTGTGAAGCGCAGCCTGATTAGACGGGTTAACTAGGTTGCCTGGAGTATATTACGATCATTATGATGTCATGAAGAAAGGGAATGATGCAAATTTTGCAGGCGAGTACTATGCCTCGTTACCACTTAAAGCAATCTAAGAAGGTCAAAGTTGGTTACGATTTCTCTGTGAGTTTTTCACTGTCTGTTTTGGCAGCCATTCATTTTCGTTCAGAGCCAGGACAAACATATGCCTGAGCACTGAACTATAGCCTTAGCGCTTGCCCGATGCCTGCGATCACCTGGCACGTGTTCAGCGGGCCGTGCAGAGCAGAAAATGTTACATTTTCCATCCTTAATACGGAATAGAGATGCTGCCTGCTTTGACACCTCTCTGTGGTATGCAGAAATTCTTTTATGTATATTTATAAAGTGCAGTGGTAGCTCTGTACTGTAAAACATATAATCGTAATTTGAATATTTACTTACTGAGTGTCCAGCCATCTCTAGTGCAATATCCTTATTACAGAAAGTCAACAAATCTATATAGAAAAGGCTATTCAGATTCCCTGTCTGACACCGAAATTAGTATGAATTGAAAAGGATCGCTAAATTATCATGAATGTTTCAAAAAGAAAGACAATCATCCATTATTGCTAAAACTAGCACCCAAACACAATCTGCACGTGAGTAAATATGTCATTCTGCTAAGTACTTTTGACGACAGACTTTAATCTTTAATAAATATGAAAGAGATGGCATATGGAATGGAGTTAAACCTGATAATCAAGTACGTGTCTTATTTGAAAAATACATGATATTAAAGTTGCATAGCTATACGAACCAAAAATTTACTTCACCCAACGTTCCTATTTGGTAATTTGAAAGGAGGTATTTTTACTGTTGATTTGCTTATTTAATTTGGTTGGAGATTGATCTCAGCCGGGAAAAGAACATTCCTTTAATTCATCTGACTGGTTTAATTACTGCTGGCATAAATTGGTTTAGTTGGAGCAATTGAGACTAATTGGTTTTCTTTTTTTTCCACAGCTACAGCAATAGGGTCTCCTCTAGTACCTGTACAGAGAACCTACAGGTTCTGCATCCTTAAATATACACTGTCTGCTGCTTTACATGTTCATCACTTTTTATGCATGCCGCTTGCTTGCTTGGGATAATGACGGAGCCTTAAATGCTGGTGTGAAGGGCTGACGTGTTTTTGATGGTAAACATAACAAGACTATTGTTTTCTGTGACAGCAATATTTTCTGCTTTAACATGTCAACCTGTGACAGTAGAAGAGCCATCATTGTCATGTCGTAGCGGTTATTCATTGCAGGAAGTGAACAGAAATAAATAAACAAGTAAGGATGGGTGTGCTGAGCTGTAATTGTGGCTCCTACTACATAGATTAAGCAAGGAATGGTGTTTGGGAACATTTCATATGTTCAGGGTTGCCAGCTCTCACTCATGTGGTGTGAAATCTTTCGGCAAATCTATATTGTTCCATTGTAAACCTAAAATTGGCTACACCGATAGCGTTGGGGTTGTTTGCAAACCATACAAGGTAGGGTGAGTATTGTGAAAATGGGACATCTGAGAAAATGGGAGAGGTAAACTTTGCAGTGTATATATGTGTACAGTAATGCTTTATTTATTAATCTATTTAGAATAGTATCAAGTTGGGATTCAAGACACTGAGATGATTTTTACAGAAAGCACATTTTCTGAAAGTGTCCCATTTTTGAAATACTCATCCTAAAAACAACTTATCTGTTATCTGCCCTGTATGTTCTCACTAAGGAAAATTTTTATTCTAACTTCTCAAAGTTTCTCAATTCATCTACGTAGTTGTTTTTCCAAAAGATACATGTTAATGTCTATATAAAGGCGCAGAAAACTATATTTTTAAACAAATCTGCATTTTTAAATCCTGGTATGCTGAGCAGCAGGTTGCTTCAATGCCAGGGATGATCATTAACTTATCCAATAGTCATGAATTGTGGGATGATATCAAGTGACCTTCAAAAGGAATGGGGAACATTAAGTGCAGGTGTGAAGTGCACTGCTAGGACAGTTTGTATCAGGCTCCTAGGAGCAGAATTGAAGTCCCATAAAGCAAGGAAGAAGCCCTTCATTAATGAGAAACAGGGAAGAGCCAGGCTGCAGTTTGCAAAAAAATACATTATTAACAGACACATACCCATAAATTGAGAAATGGGTGACACAAAAATTGTGCTGTGGTCTCTACATTTTTTCCACGGCTGTATCTGTCTGAAACGTATTGAACATTTTCACGTTACACAGTACAGGGGAACCAAATCACAAAACGGAATAATGTAGTAAATCTGACTTAGCACTTCCTTTTAATTGTTTCTTTGTAGAAGTTTATTGGCCTTGTCACTGATGAGATATCTGTTGTGAGGTTCTCCAGGTTGAATACCTTCTATCTGGTGAACAATAAACCTATCAACTGTTTTTTTAAGAAATAACATCTGATTTTCCTGCATCAAAATCTGAAAGCATTTTGAAATCGAAGTCAGGCATGCGTGTTCACGCAGAATATGTTTTCTTCTCAGTTTGTTCCTGGTAAAAATGTACAGTAATAACAATACATTTAATGTATAATCAATTGTGAGACGTAGAGCATCACTGGTAGTTTCACAAGCATGCTGAAAATCATTGACTGCAGCCTTGAACATTTTTCACACTAAACATTACCATTTTTAACCAAAAGAAAATTTTATATAAAAAAAACTCAAGGAATATCTTTTGGAAATGCCCGTCAAGCTGACAGGTTGGCAGCTCCATCCTGATGGTTGGGGCCACATTCAGTCCAATTTATATTAGACACACTTGGCCTAAATTATCCCCATTTCTGCACCAGAGAGCTGACACCAATTATTATTTTATTTGTGTTGCGTTAACACGGAGGAAAAAATAGCTCCCCCCCCCCCCCCCCCCGCCAAAGACTGCATGTGTGATTGGATCACACGTTGTGTTTTTCCTACCCTCCCTTTATATACTACAACAACCAACAAATCATGAGTGATGCGACCAAAATGAAACTTAAAAAAAAATAATAAAAAATCAGCCAGAGGGAAAATAATGTATGTCATGCGCTATTATTTTACATTATTTATTCCAGGATTAGACGGCATTCACCAAGAGAATTTATTTGCAATTGTTTAATTAAAAGCAATTAAAAGATCTTGTTTGTACCTACGTTCGAGTCTCCATCTGGGTTCCGTGTGTGGAGTTTGCCTCTTCTCACTGTGTCATTGTGGGGTTTCCACTGGATGATCCAATCCCCCCCCCCCCCCACACAGTCCCCAAAAAAAAGCTGAGGCTGAATGGACTTGCCAAATTCCCCGTAGGTCTGTGAGTGAATGATGTACAATATGAGTGAGCCTTGTGATGGGTTGGCGCCTCATCTTGGGTTGTTCCCTGTCTTGCACCCACAGACCCCCCACGACCCTGAATGGGACAAATGGTTAATGGATGGATGGATTTTGTTTGCTTCATTGTTGAGCACCAAATACCCTTCATAAAGTGTGTTTTTCCTATTTACGATGTCAGTGTGGGTGTATATATGGTGTTTGTTTTGATTCATTGCTCCACGTTAATGAGCTCTGATTGTGTTGTGATGCTTTCTCTGGCTCTTTTTCATTTTTTTGTCAGTTTACCTGAGCCAAAGCGATTCTCTTGACCTGTTTTCAACTAGCGAAATGCTCAGCTCGCAAGACCAAGCCATACGGGGGTGGTACATGTGCGCGTTGGCGAACCGCTGCCATTTCTGTATGCATGTCGCTCTCTGGGGCGTCTCTCTTTTCTCAATAACTGCATTTTTTTTTGCCACTCCGGCCGGCATCTGCATCCAGAGCACCCTGTTGTGTAAATGTCAAGCGGAAGGCTTGGTGGTACCACACATCCCGGGGGTGGGGAGGGTAGCGGATGGCCCATATTGAAGATCTGGTAAGATAAACAGTGGAGATGTGTCTTTGCGTGAGGTGGGCTGTTAGCGCCACGGTCTCAGGGAAAGAGAGGGGCTGGGAATCGCCTGGCTCTCAAGATGCCGGCGGGATGCTGTTTGAGCTGTAAGAAACCTCGCCGAGAAGTGATTTTACAGCCTGCGGGGCCTGCCGGAACACTCATGTCTCTCACCCCTTTTGGCTCAGTCATGCCTTTTCCTTGATATGTCGCTTTTCATAAACCCGTTTGTAAATATCAGCGGAAGGTCAGTCCTCGCGCTGCCATTTCTTCATTCTTTGCAGCGAAGGCAGAGGAATCATCTGATAAAATGTCTGCTGTTGAACTGTTGTACGCAACAGAAGTTTACACTGCCTTATCGCAGTTTGATCTCTTTGATCTCTTTGGCTTGCCTTGCTTGTGCATTGTATTCTTTACTGAAATCAAAGTTATTGTGCTTCCAAATATTCCAGTTAAGGTATAGTATTTTTTTAAATTAGCTCAAGACAATCCAAGAATGTAGCCTGTTATATTAATTATTCTGAAGTATTTATAGAACATATATGGTGTGCCAGTAGGTAGCGCAGATTCCTGACAGCCCCAGGGTTGGGTGTTAGAATCCTGACTCCTCAGTTTTATTGTGCAATTTTCATGTTGTCCCCGTATCGTGTGGGTTTCTGCCAGCTATTACCATTTCCCACAGTCCAAAGCCATGCAGTGAGGTTAATTGATGTCTCTAAATTGCCTGTAGTGCCTGTCATTGCCTGTGTAGGTGCCCCGTGAAGATCTGGCATCCCATTCTGCGTGTACCTCCGCCTTGTGCCTTATGATAGTCTAAAAGGTTTTGATACCAACTTCACTGATACTGTTTAACACTGAGGCAGATTTTGAGGACACTGAATAGTGTACAGTTTACTTTGTATTGCTTTTTTTTCCCCCTCAGAGGCAAAACATTACACTTAAAAGGCTATCTGGGCCGTGGGTTAGAGATTCGCCAAGAATTGGACTGCGCGGTGCTGCCCATATCGCTGCAGGCTAGCACCGTCTCGGTAGTCAAGCGTCTGAGATAAAATAAAGTGCTCCATTTACTGGGGGGGGGGGGGGTGTATATATGAAACGCTGTGTATACTCAAAGAAAAAGTCTCATACTGGGTGAGCAGTACAGAGTCGTCATGGGCCCCAGCATGCCTGATTTACCGCTGGTCTTCATCTCTTAATCACTTGATTGTAGCAATTCTTCTGCTAATGAGCCACGTCATCTGCTATTTCAAGTATCAATCAGGCGCTAATTAAGGCATATTCTCTAAAAGCTGCAGGACTCGGGGTCCCTGGGGGCCATATTTGGGTAGTGCTACATGTTTAACGTGATGAAGCCCCAGGTATGACCAGAATGGCTGGACGGCGTCTTTGTTTTGGCCCGTCCAGGTTAGAATGCCTAAAAGTTCTGCTGTGGGAGATAAAAACCCAGCAAACTGCGGTGGGTGGGATTTACTGTGCACTGTCAGTCACTGAAAGCTTTAACCCAATGGGAGCCGATATAATTAATGACAAGGGGTTTGACCTTTCAGTGGTGGACATCCCATGATAACCCCACCCACTGTGAGTATCAAATCCTTATTTCTCCTATCATTGAAAAGTATTGGACATCTTGCTTATTACTAACATTTTAGTACATTTTGTATCCATCTGATATCCATAATCCGGCAAAGGACTGAAGCAGCATTTAGATGCAGTTGCCTTAAAAATAATCGTTTAGTAAGATTATGCCTGTTGCAGTTTGGAAACCTGCAAGCTCTCATATTCTCTCTGCTTCAACCTAGAGCAATGTCTTTATTTATTTTTTTATTTGTTTAACTACTGAACTGGGATAGAAGGTCAGACCTTGCCTCTCTGATGAGATTTGACTTGCAAGAGACCTTTTTACCAATCAATGCAATGGCTGAAAAAAAGTCATCTTTGGATGTCTAACATTTGATCCCGGCCAACTTTCAACTACATGGGGAAGGGTATCTGTTCTTCAAAAGCTCCCTGGGACACGTTTCATCGCACAAACTGACTTTTTATCATGTCAGATGCAATTGGGATGTTTGGCCAGATGGATCAATAAACGTGTGAACAGGGTCAGTGTTTAGAAGCTCTTTAGTAAATATACATGCAGATAACCCACTGCAGCTCAAACAAGCCAAGGCAAAAATGCAGTTCCTTTTTATTAATCCAGTAACATGATTTCCCAGATGACTTGTGGTCTTTATTGGTCAAAGGCATGAAACTGATATAAATGGTGAATGGTTAGCGATGATGATAACGATGTTTATTAATGAACATTGACTTTAGGTTTGAAATTGCACCTGCCTGATTGTGTCTGCAGGTGTAAATGCGTGTGTGAATGGTGAGTGTGCCCTGAAATGGGGGGGCCCCATCCTGGGTTATTCCCTGACTTGGGCCTGTTTTTTTCTGGAATAGGCTCCGGATCCCTGCAACCCTGCATAGAACAGGCAGATAGAGAAAATGAATGAATGATGCTTTGCTTTGTACCATCATAAATATAAACATGGCTCATATGCTGGGGGGCAACAGCATCAAGTGCCTCACTGTATATATAAAATGGATTATTAAATTCATTTAATACTGGATTCCATCCTAAAATGGGATATACTCATAAGTAAAAATGATTTTCTGCAAGTTCCATATTGTTCCAGTACAGGACCAGGAGTACCTTATGTTTACTTAAATTGTATGGGAAAAGATTTGATTTTGTTTATGTAAAATCTGATATGCAAATTTTTTTAAGTGATGAGTGCATGATTTTCATGATGGATGATTAAATGATATTGATTTTGTAGATTTATGTTGTCAGGATCGCTGGTGAAAGCGGGTGAACGCACGGGCAGGCGAGCGAGCAGGAAGCAGGCAAGGCAGGCAAAGTATGGGAAAAACTGGGGATTTATTAAAGGTACGGGTAGGGCAGGACGGAACACTAGCACTGACATTGACTAACATCAATGACGGACAAAGAACTAAGGCAAGACACGGACTGAAATAGACAGGACTGGGCGAAAATAATCAGACACAGCTGGGCAAGATCGGGGAAGCACACGAGGATAATCAGGGGGCGTGGCACACACGAGGAGCGGACGAGCCGGGCATGATATATGTGATGTTTAATTTGTTTTTATAGGGGAAAAGATCATTGGATAGCTCCTTGTTATCAGTTTCTTTATTGAGGAAAATGCAAAAAAAGGTGAATGTAAACAAAGACACTAGGGACAGGAGATGCGATCTGCTTTGAAGACAGTGTTATCCGTCCGTAGAGGGGTGCTTCAATCAGGGCATTTGTGTCACAGAGCAACGTCAATAAGGGAGAGTGAGAGAAGCGGTAGGGTTGCCAGATGCTGGTAAGTCGCGAGTGGTAATTAAGCACTGCAACACAAAAGTTCTATAAGTGATTACCGAGCAGGTTTCTTTTTAGCCGCCATGACGCACACGTCAATTTCCAGACTGATGTAACGTGTCGATTAAAGAAGGTTTGCCTGAGGATCCACGTCCATCAATGCCTGAGATCCCTTCAGAAAGAGCTGGGTGACTGACCAAGCTAAATGCCCAGCAGAAGATGTTTCTCACCTAACACGTGTTTGGCCAAAGCTGTATTTCCCACGTTGAGTGTCATCGGTTCCTCATGTCTGGATGTCGTGTGAAAAGTCCTGGGTCAATCATGAAATATAATTTGTATTATTTATGACACAGTAATGTATTTGATTTTTGATTGGGCAGTATATATCTGCTCAGTACATGTATGCATTTGAATGTCTTTCATTACCGGAAGGAACAGTCAAAGATACTATAAGCCTGTGTTTCCCAACCGGGTCCCCAGTGACCCCCAGATGGACCATGTTTTTGCTTCCTCCTAAGCTAATGCAGCTTAATCAGTATCCCGTCTGGTGTTCCTGAGGAGCTGAGGGCTGGAGACTGCTGTCTTATAAAGGGAGAACGTGACACTTTTGTATGCCCCGCAACAAAAGAAGAGGGAATTGTGGACATTTGTGGACTGAATCTGAATTATCTGGAAATTGCCAATCATTATACTTAAAATTAATGTTCTCTATGGTAATAAAGATGTGTGAATATAGTGTAGACCGCTGCATTGTTGATGACCTATGACAGGTAGCTGACCTTTGACCCAAACCATTTACCCAGGAATGATAAATGTGAACTCCATCAGAAAAAATAATGATGGTTCTTATTCACGTTAAATGTCTATATATATGTAGACAGCATACTTATGTGAAGATAAATTTATTCATAAAGGCTTTTTGGGGAGGAAAAATGTTAAAAGGATATTAATTTGGGCTGCAAAAAACATTTCTTTTGACAATTCAGTAATAAAATTATCAAGCGATCAACTAATCCATTAGTTGGGCCAAAATTTACGGTTTAACAAAAAGTGCAAATGCTTTATTGTGAAAACATCAAAAGGTATTTTTAAAGTCACAGTAATAATAAAAACTTTATAGAGTGATGAAAATCTCTATTTAAAGTGACAAAGTGGCATAGAAACAAAGATCTGCTATCTCCGTTGTATGTGGCATGCTAATGATTGTACGTTATAATGATATATATGGTATTTTCATGGTATTTTCATAAGCAACACGATTCCGACATTTTGAAATCTTTCCAAAAAAAAATTATCACATGGTGGGTTCCCCATTAAT
Source organism: Brienomyrus brachyistius (assembly GCF_023856365.1). Taxonomy (NCBI): domain Eukaryota; kingdom Metazoa; phylum Chordata; class Actinopteri; order Osteoglossiformes; family Mormyridae; genus Brienomyrus; species Brienomyrus brachyistius. The sequence continues at coordinate 13,639,166 of NC_064547.1, read as the reverse complement.
TTTGTCACCAAGATTTCAAAATACTATAGTATGCCTTATTACTTATTTATTAGTTATATGGGTGTTTGTTGAAATTCACCCTATGCTGGTATAGTGGAATATCATTATTGTACACATGCACCAACTCTATTTCTCCAGGTTCAAAGTGGAAATCTTATTTTCTTTTCTTTGTGACCGTAAGGGCTTGATTTCTGTATGTTCTACTGAATGGCACTGGCTCAAGTAGGAAAATGAATTTCCAGAATTTCATATTTTAGTTGGCACAGTTTACAATATGCAGCACCAGTTGGCTGCATGTCAGACTTTCAGTTGCCAAAGTACTGCCATACCACCAAGTCTTTTTACCTTTTTTTTATCCAGAACATCTCCTTCTGAGCTATCGCTTTCTTCACCGACACTTGAAGTTTACTCTAAGGAAGGGCTTATGTCTTTCATGATATTACCAGATCAGTTGCACGTAGCACGTTCTGCAAACTCAGTCAACCTTGCTGTGTGTTTCTTGGTTGTCTGTTCTTAAAAGATTGCATTGATATGACTTGTTGAAATTGTGTTTGTTTCAGTGATGTGGTAAACTGATTTGTTTTTTTCAAGCACTATTCCTTGTGAACAGTTAATTAAAATTTCTCATTTTCTTATCGGAAATTTTATTTGCCGATAATTCAGTATCACCAAACCTTACTTCAAGGGAATAGTTGGTTATTTTTGAGCCTGGTTGACCGTGTGATTTGCATTATGGAACAGGAATGCTTGATAGGTCAGCGGGTAACCTAGTAACCTGACCGACACACAAGCTCTGTTTTAATTAGCAGTGTTAATAGCTGGGTTAATATTAAACAGGCTAAAGCTATGCTGTAACCTGGATGAAAACTGGTGTGAAGCTATTGAAGCAGGGAACTACTGTCATCAGGTCTGTTTGCTGGGAAAGTGTCTGGCCAGACATCCCACCTACCTGTTTCCTGCACATCTCTTACTGTACTACTTAACAATAAGACAGATCAATACATGTACTGTGTATCGGCCAATACAATGTGCAGTTCAGGAAATAAAGCGAGCCAACAAGGAGAGGATTAAAAAAACTCTAAAATCGGTGGCAAATATGGCAAATTGTCTAATTTAAACCAAGCAGGTCCCTTAACAAGTGTGGGTCATATTTAAAAAGCTATGGCAGACACATTGCCCATAATAAGCACATTAAAAAAGCTGAAGCTTCTAATTACCATCACACTTTCAGCAGCGCTGGCACCCTGCTGATGGCGGTGCAGACGTGTAGGAAGAAGGCCTTAGAGAATGCTGTGACGCTCCTGACAAACACTCTAGTCTGGATGCTGAACATGTTCTGCAACTCATTTCAGTGTGAAATGCATATTCTTTTAAAATGCAATGTTAAAAGGCCAGGAAATGTGTGTCACACTTTCTGATCTAGCCAGCAGAGATTTCACTCTACACTGTTCCTTTCGCACAGATAGGCGAATACAGATTCAAATGAAACTTGAAATTTGATGACTAAGTAGGAAAGGCACTGTCATATTATCGTCTGGTTCTGTTTTGGAGTTTGCATGTTCTCTCCATGTTTGTATGGGCGTATCAGTACAGTGTCTTTTCCCAGTGCAAAACATGTGGTTAGCCAAACCTGTCTCTAAGTTCCCCATTTTGTGTGTGTGTGTGTGTGTGTGTGTGTGTGTGTGTCTTTGCCCTGTCATGCACTGGCATCCCATCCAGGGTGTCCTCTACCTTGTGCCCCACGTTTTCTAGGATAGGCTCACCGTGATGCTGTAATAAATGATCATGGAAGACGAATGGGTGGGCAGATTCCGGGATGAGCTCAGTGATTCCCCTCTTGGGCCTTTGAGCAAGACCCTTCCCCAAATTTCTGTAGGGATTGGCTACATTCCCACATGTGTGTCACTTTGGATAAGAACATCTGCAAAATATGTAAGTGTATATGTGATGTGTAAGAGTGGATGGATGGATAGAGGGATTATTATTCTATATTACCGATACTTCATGTCTTTTAAAGGGGAGGTAATAGAAACGGAAGTACAACAGTTTCGGAATTCGATTGTTAAATTCAACCTGGAAGGTCAAGAATATCGTGTTATATTGTAAGTGCTGTAGTTATGAAATGATGTCATTTCAGAGACAGTAATCGTTAGCTCTTTGGGTGGGAAGATGCGGTAATATACGTGTTATTTTTTTCCCCTTGCAGAGTGGTTAATGAGCCATATCAAAAATAGACGCGTATCAAGAATGACACATTCATTGAAATTCACAGAATAAATGAGGCAAACTAGATAAAAACAGAATAAAATGAAATGCTACACTTTATCTGTAATTAGGTATAGGAGGGACAGATTTAAAATGCGACCAATAATATGTTTTTTTTTCAATAATACAAAGCAACAGTTGCAGTAAAGGCTTTGAGCTTATAAAAGTCACAAGGCGTCTTCAGGTGACGGATATGTTAGCTGGTAGTGGTGACCATTTTCTAATGGGCCTGCAGGAAGATTTGTATTTATTTTATTCTGTAATTTGATTATGTTTTCATTTAGGTGTCTCACATCATTGTGATTCCCGAAAAGAGGGAGCAGTGACGTTGTCATCCATCCCAGTTTGGAATTGTAGTGACCTGGAGTATACCTTCTCTGTGCCACAGAACCCCGTGATACTTAGTCTTAGCTTTTTCCATGAAGACTCGCTCTGGGCCATAATAAGTGACACAGAAGACTGGTAGCACTTTCCATCCTCTGGGACCTTGTTGGCAAAATTTGTGACCCTCGGATGTAAGTAGGTTCTGCACTATGCTAAGCATGAACTCAACCACAAAAAAATGCGTGAGTAGAGGAATCGATTGAGAAAAACCCATCCTTCCATAACTTGGGAATTCCTTGGACTGGATGCCTTGCAGGCGACTGGCCTTAACTGACCTTACAGTAACTGCGTAATACTGGAAGCACTTGCAAGCATGGAGAAAACATGCAAACCTCCCTGTGGGGAAATTCCTCTTTGTCCCATCTTGATCTCCATACAGATGCGAGCAAGCTTGGGGGTCATATCAAAGGGCAGCCATCTTGCAGCACCCAGGGAGCTGGGGGTTAAAGGTCTTGCTAAAGGCCCCCTCACATGTGACTATTCTGCCGAAGATTTGCTCCACCCGGGTGACCCTCTGATCACAGGTACAGATGATTAGCCCACTCTGCCACACGTCGCCTCCTGCTGGCCCAGATTCAAAATACACAAACAAGTAGATGACAGAAGTAACATGGGTGTAGCAGAGTAGGCCGGGCCCACGATTGGCTTGTGAGAATGAAGACTGTAAGAATGAACCATGCATATATTTTAATCCTCATTACAGAGGCAGTAGTGGTGCCCCGTTTTAAGAGAGACCACGATACAGACCCTCCATGCATGCAAAACCCCTTTAAGGAGGTTCGTGACCGTTGCATTGATACAGCTCGCTAATCCGAATTGCAGTCCTCTGTCAAAACCTGCGCTGGAACGCTTTCATTTGAATTCACAATGCATGCATGTCTTTTATTACAGGAGACTGTGGATTGTGGGGGATGCTAGGGTGGATGGGGGGAATTTAATGTGTGATCCAGTGGGTTAGTTAGGTTTTGGTGGCGAGGGGTCATGGTGTTGAAGTATGGGAGTGATTGCACCCGAGAATGGGAGAAGGCAGACAGGTTGTCCAGGTGTGAGTACTCCATAGGTAGGAGTGAGAAGATGTGAGGGAAGCTGTGGCTTGCGGCTACTCACCTGGCAAGAGCAGAGGAGAGACTGAAGCCCTGCGCTGTCCTGCTCACCCACTTCAGCTTCTCTCTTGGCAACACACACAAGTGTTTGCCAACACTCAAAACATGCATTTGCATGGCGCCCGTGAAGTTTGAGCACCCCCTGTTGGCTACCAGCAGTCACCATGCTAAATATATATATATAAATGAATGTTCTGCTAACCAGCTATCTAGCCACAATCTTATGATTTGCACTCACTAACTATTTCAACGTTTTGAAATATCTTCTTGGGGGGTGCGGACCGAAGAGGGTTTCTGAATTGGGGTCCCAGAAACCGCAAACCCGTCCGTGTGTGTGAGCCGTTTACTACATGCTTAACGTCCAAACCTTGAGCAGCTATGACATGTTGGCATATGTGGGTGGGGCATGGTAATGAAGATGAAATCTGAATTCATGTTCAGTGTCAATGCCCTCAAATAAAATGTCTATTACTCACTGTAATGGAGGCATAGGACTGAACTGAATGATGGGCAGCATTAATGAAGGTCTGCGGTGTTTCTGCATTTTGGGGCAGAGGACCATCTTAGTGTCCAGCCCTCCCCGTTGTCTCTCCATCTCCGCTTCGTTTAAACATGCAGGCACCGGCTGTTGTACAAGGTGTCTTAGTGTGGCGTTGGCAGAACGGATAGCAGTAGCCTATAACGCTTCCGGCTCCGTTTCAACAGAGTCTGCATTTTTGTGGGCTCCATGGAAAAGGACGAGGGGGGGGGGGGGTGCTTAATTCTCCAAATAATTCCTTGTGATTCTTTTGGGGACGACACACCACTGAGAATTAACAGTATGAGTGTACTTGATTAACTCCCACCCACACACTGCATATGGAGGGATGGAGAATAAGACTATCATTTGGTAGGTTCTGTAGGAATGTGTATCTATTTGTGTATATGAAGGGTGTGTGTGTGTGTGTATCAGAGACAGAGAGGGAGAGTGGTCATTTATACATTATGAATAACCAAATGTCTCCACAATGTGATAAAAACTGTTATTTTAACACAATAAAAATCTGCTAATGCAGTCAAAAAAATAAATGCCAAAAGTCCTGTATTTTGTTTGGTTACTTAAGAAGGTTATGGCTGAGTAGGTGTTAAGGTTGTCGTTGTTGGGCTTAGAGTTTTGCCCATAGAAACGAAGGGACGTCCCCACAGTGATATGAATACAAATGTGTGTGGGTGCTTCCAGGTTGGCACCACCTTTCAGTTAGGTGGGTAGATTAAGCATCACATGATTCTATTTTTTCTCTGAGTCTGATGCACTGGGCTGCATTTTTAATTTTTTTTTATTGTAGCATTCCGCTGTCAGGGAATGAATCTACCAAGCCCCCAAGCCCAGGCTCTTTATATAACACGCTCCCACCAAGCAGTACGGCTCCTCTAATATCTTTTATGTTTTTTCAGGCACACGAAATAATAGAAGAAAGCATTAGGAATAATTAATTCAAAACGTATGTTGAATAATTCCTTTTAAGGGCAGCCTGCCATAAAGCTTCAAGGCTGTTATAGTCATTCTCTCGCGTTTCTTTCCTTCTTTAATTCAATATCACATCTCCTAGCCGCCTCTCTTGAATACAGCTTCAAGTGTCGTTCGTTTCCAACTTAACAGTTCCAAGCAGACAGCGGAAGCACAGACAACAGAGTGGAGTTAACACCTTAATTCTGTGGAGCAGAACGTGTGTTTAGCGATGCTTTGATTTTCTGGCGTCTCACCTAACAGGCCGAGTTTACAGGAGGAACCCAAAGCAAATATAATTGGACCCTTAAAAAGTTTGGGAGGCAGTCGAAAAGATCCAGCTTTTTATTTGCCTGGCATTTCAATTAAATAACACTCACATCTTAGCTGCCATGAAAACACCGGCCATTTGCAGTTTTTGTTCAGTTTTTAATTCTGATCCTGGTTAATTAAATTGAACTTTAACTGCATGTTAATTTGATATCTGTGCGGATGCCCCATCTTTCTGCTCTTTACTGCCTTATGCTTTAATACAATACATTGCTATGATTAACACTAAAAATGCCAGTTTTTGTTTGTAGAAAAACGTCCTCTGTCTGAGGTTTACAAGAGCAGGTGTGTCTTGTTCCTGGCTTTCTTTTGTGTGATGGCAGTAATACTCTTCTGGTCCCGAGAACTGGTATTTCTCCAAAAAACTGCCCCATTTATTTTTCAGATTAATTTCCTGGAGCATCCATGCTCTCCATCGTAAAAGAAGCTCTGCAGATATAACAGACATCTCTATATCATATACTGTGCTCTGTAGGTTGGGACAATCTGCTTCTGTTTAGATATTGAAACGAAAGAAGTCTGGATGAACAATGTTACCTTTGGCTCAAAAGCGGGAGGTGGCACTGATGCTTGAGGTGTTTTTAAGGTTTTTTATTTTTTCCTAATGCCTTGATTTCACATTGGCGTTAATCCAGACCTGCCAGGAAGATGCTCAATTAATGACTCACACATTTAGAAACATTTATCAATGACACTTCAAGGTGTGAACCTAAGACAATGTCTTCAGTTTAATTTTATCCAAATAGATGCCATGACGGAATTCTGATGTGGGGGGGTGGGAATGAAAAAGACTTGGCATGAGCACAAGAGGGCTTAGGTGCCGCATTAATTAAAATAAGCTATTTATTATTGCATCATCGCAACCCTACAGATGTGGACGATGACAGGAGAATGCAACACACCTGCCGTTTGATGTCAAATGCAAAGCGAGACCTCAGAAATTCTAGCAAGTCACAATAAGCGCTGGATCAAATCTGGGGTGCCAGTTGATGGCATGACACAAGATTCGGCTGCAAAATACGATACAAATACTTGTGACATTCCAAACAAAGATGTTTTGAAGGCATCTTTAAGCTATCTGCAAGTATTCAAAAGGATGTCTGAGTCAGAGGTACTGAGCAGTGCATTTTCTACAACGTAGTGATTGGTTTGCCCTAGTGAAACAGGTCTGTATATCTACGCGAAAATCAGGCAGGGCTTGGATTTGGGAGAGATTTAAAAGACATGCAGGGGCCACATAATTTTGCTTCTATTGAAGCTGCACCAGCAGTAAAGAAACAAGTGTGTGGATCCTGACCAAGAGCCTCTAGTTTGGCTGTAAGTAGTACCCATTAACATCTGACTTGGTGAAGTTAGACTTGGAGGGGTGCGGGTGAGGACAGGCTTCTGTCCAAGTTCTGTTCCCTTCACTGGCTGTTGGCACATGTCACAAAGAGTAGGGGGCTTGACCCTTCTGGAACGATGACATTTGATTCTGTATTTGTGCAGCCAGTCCTGATCTCAACTCTGTTACTCATTAGCAAATAGCTCTGTCAGAGAAATGTGATCTGACAGCAACCTGTCATTGTTAGCGATCTGGCTAATTCCACACAGTGTAGAAGAGGAGCGAGATGTCGGATCTCAGGCACGTCACCGCGCAGGTTGTAAACGGGGACGTAAAGGGCTGTCAGCGTCGATCGGCTGCGACGGCCTGAAATCGCAGTCAGCGTGTTTGCTGGGAGAGCTGCAAATTAACCCATGCCTGTGGCTAATTTGCAGGCACAGCAGTCCCTAATTTTGCAGGGTATTTACAAACAATGATTATGTAAATCGGCACGCGTAGGTTAGAATATCGCCCCAGAAACCCAGGACGTGTTCAGCGTGCCTCATCCAGGTTATGGCAGCCGAGTCGGTGTGCTGTGTGTGTTCATGTCCTGAGGAAATCTAAATTGTTAGCTTATACAGGTAAGGACGTTTGATTGCAGTAGCGAGGAATTAGAGTGGAGCTGATGTTTTTAAAGGAATAGGGAGAAAAGCAGGTAATAGGGGTCAAGCGGTTTGAGCAAAAAAGTATAATTCTGCTTCCTGAAAGGAGGTACATTAGATTTCTGGTGACAAATTGCACGAAGAATGGGTTTAAATAATTAGGACATTATCGAGTTAAAGAAAATGTGTAAAATGGGTGCATCTAGAGATTTTGGGCCCCGTGAAAGTGTACCATATTGGGCCCACAACCCAGATCAATCCAATTATGTTTCTGTTTATTTAGGGCCTTGTCACTCAGGGATCCTTGGAATCTTCCTAACTCCGCCCCCTTTACGGCACCCCTGATGGGGAAATTGAGTAGCGTACTTTCATGGTTTAACCGGCCAATCATACACGGACAGACAGATAAATATCTGCTACAATCCCTATTATCCACAAAATGTATTAAATAATGCAGACAATGTAAGATTTGCAACATACTGTACTCAGAATGAGGATTTTCCTGTTTGTAATGTCATAATGGCACTTCTTATCATTTTTGGAGGTGATGAAATGTGCACATAAATCCATCCATCCATCCATCCAAAGTTTTCTTGAGACTTGGGGCCTGTACTACGAAGCGGGGTTACTGGCTTATCGGGGTAAATTGTCGGATTTAAGCCCCGCTTCGTAGTACAGGCCACCACTGCGTATCTGGTGCAGTATTGCGGTGAGCCTGTAGTCTACCCCAGGAAACAGAGGCTACACTCTGGATGGCAGGCCACTCCACTGCACGGCATGTACTCATGAATGACAAGTTATTTAGAGACACCAGTTCACCCAGTGGCAATCAATGCAGACACAAGGACTGTGCAGTCTGCACACAGAGAGCCTGGAATCGAACTGGAGTCCTCAGAGTGTGAGACCCCTGTGATACCCGCCGCACCCACCCATGTCTATGTCCAATTAACCACATTCCCAGCTCGCAGCTTCATTAGATCAATTACTTACATAAATAATCCTCGTCCAGAATTAAATTGGATTTTAACGCGTGTTTAGAAGAAAAGCCTCTGTAAGGGTGCAAACTCCGATGGCACTCTCAGTTAAGGGTTAGGGTTAAAAATCCACATATATATATATATTATTGGATTATAAGAAAAAACACCCGAATGTTTAATGCTTGGGTTCTGAAATATTCATGTTTCAGATGGTTTTGGGGTTTTATTGGATGGAGGCAGTTTACACTTTCATGTGACCACTAATTTCTTTCTTTCTTTCTTTCTTTCTTTCTTTTTTCATTTATGTCATTTATCTATTTCATGTATTTTTCCCTCAGATCAGATCTACACCTAGAGAGAGTTTTTTTTTTTTTTTAAATAGTGATAATTTTAATGATGATAATGATGGTAATTTTCTTTTGCCGCGTACATGTACAGGTACATAAGAATGCTTTAGTTTTCCATACATCCCATCTCACTCTCCTGTGAAAGACACATATACATGTATAAGGTGAGAGTGAAGCTTGGAGTCCGAGGAGCCCATTGCTTGTTTTCCACATTCATGCTCATTTAAAGGATACATTTTTTTGTGTTTGCTTAATAAATACATTTTACATAAAAGAGAAAACGTTCACATTATGTTGGATTTCAACTCTTGTGACAGGAGTCGTACACCTGGATTGAACTTTTTTCAGTTCCTCAAGTCCTTTCTGTCTCGTTAATATTGATGAGTTTCATTTGGGCATACAAGGACATATATAATGCATGCCGAACTTTAGAGTGGATTCCTAAATGAATTTGGCTGCTGTTACTTACTCAATTAGTGGTTTAATGGGCCTCAGCTTGATTATATTATAGTACAAGTGAATAATACCGCTATTCTGCTATACCTGAGTGTAATTTTAAGGGCCTGGTTTTTATGCATCTTCCATTACTATTTTGTGTGCCAAACCGCAAACAACCTGTAAATATTTTGGCCACATTTCAGTGTTCCGTACTTCCAAGCCGGAACGATGCCAAAGCAAGCTGGATACCTTTAAAGATTCTCAGCAGTGCCTGCTGTGCTGTGTGAAGGCTGTAGAAAATTGGCGGACGTAGACAGCACATGTGCCGCGTTAGCCCCATGCCGGATTTGCGGGTTTCTGATGAATTTCCTCCCACATCTGCTTCACCCGCCCTGCCTGCCGTTTCTCAGAGTCCCCTTGCCTGCTCTCTGCTTCACGCCGTGATGTTCCCGTTGGCCTCGCCCGTCAGGTCTGGATTTCAGTGCCTCATCCTCGGTCGCTGCATCCTCGCTCCCTGCTCTCCCTTGTCTCCTGTGCCCTTTCCTCAGTCACCTCAGCACCAGTCTCTTCGCTTTCATTTCCATTTTTCATTTCTCAATCTCTTCTTTCTCCCAGCTGTCGCCGTAGCTTGACAGCAGTGCCGCAGTTGCTGTTCTGGCCTTGTCGTCTTTTCATATCCTTCCTTCCTCCTGTCTCCTCCATCGGCTGGCGTAGGTACTTCTCTCTGTGTCGTCTTTACAGCCCCCGGGGCAGCTGCCTTCATTCCTCACCCTTGGAGTACAGAAGTTCAGTCTCTCCTCCTTGCTGGCACTGTCAGCGACTCTATCAGCCTGCCCCTCTTTCTATGATCCGTATGGCCTTTGCCCACTTCTCTGCTGTGCACAGATGCCCTCGTGTGCAACAAAATGCATGACAAATGTTTTAAAAAATTCCAGCTGTCGGGACAAACTCTTCTTATGCCCGTTGAGGAAGGAAGAGCAAGTGGAATGAAACAAGGGATCACCTTCACTCCCGCTGGGCACGTTAGCAGAAACGTGGCTCAAGTTGCCAGTGGCAACACTAGCAGGCAGTCCGGCTATGTGATTCTTAGTGTGATTGACAGTCCCCCAGATTAGTTTCACCTGACTGTTTGAATGCCACATTCATCATGATAACAGTGGGAGGTTCAGGACAACACAAAACACAGGAAGCAATTCTCTGGATACTAGAACATTGATTTATCTTCAAATTGTTCCCAAGTGGTTTTGATATATGCCTACTGTCACAAAAAAAAATACATAAATGTTTAATTACGTGCCACTCGTTAGTTACAAAACTGTCCACTGGAATAGCATAACCTAAAGACAGTGGTACTTTGAATACGAATTTATCCAGAAGGCTAGTCGAGTTTGGTCAAGTCGAATTTCCCCAGACCCCCGAATAATTTAAACCTATCTACCTAACAAATGATAAAAAATGTTTAGCAGTCAATATAAAAAGTACATATTAAAAACCAATAAACATGAAATATATGACAGTTCATGAGCACTTTACCTGTTTTGAATTGAACTGATAGCATACAGGAAGTGGCAGGTGGAGGAATGGGGGAGTTAATGTTTGGGACTGGAGACAAGACTTGATCCATACAAGTTTTAGCCGGTCTTTTTTGTTTTGTCGTGTTCCGAGTTTTTCTCAAGCGACCTATTTGAAGTCCAGATTGGTAGAGTTGAACGCATCTTGACCCACACAAGTTTTAGCAGGTACCGTCGAGTTCCAAGATAACAGTAACAAAACAGTAATGAAATTTAAAGTTCAATGCAGATGAATGACATGAATGAGACCAACTTCAGGAACAAATAAAGTAAGAAAGCTGCATAATACAGGTATTTGCTGCTAGTGTTTGTGCTTTATCCAAAGACACTGGTGTTATGGTCATCAGTTTCAGCGCTCGATTACATTTTTAATTGTTAAATTAAATTCAGTGAATTTACATTGTTGTCAGTTTCCTGCATATTTTCACGTAATAAAATTGTAAGATGAAATTTAACGGGATCCTTTGAGTACATTACATGGGCACATTGTTAACATGATGTTGCTGAGCTAATCTGTCCCATCATGCCCTTCTCCGAACCACAGGGTCAGAAGGTTCATCGCGCCGCAATTTTATATACAGCGAGCATAGAAAGCTTTGGGGACGCTTGCTTAATTTTATAAAAATGTTGCAATAGTCTATTGACAAAAGCAGTGCTTACCATATCTGCACATAACTTCAGCACAGACATTTTCTTTTTAAGTGTCATTCTTTTTTTATTTTGACTCATTCAGTTATGTTCTTCCTATTTTGCTATTATTTGCAATCGTAGACATTGGCTCCCAAAGGGATAAATACAAATGTTTGGTGCTTTATGTAAGTGCGAATGTGCTACTCATTAAAAAGCACCCTATCAGACTGTTTGTCAGTAACTTTTTAGTCAGAACAGAACCATCATTTGGGATTCAGTTCATTAGTAGTTTTTTTTTTTCTTTAATACCACTGGTTTGGTTCCAGTGTGATATACATATTTTTTCATAAACAAATGAGTAAAGTACTGATTTTTGTTATAAAACCAATGAATTTACAATATTTTACTGAATTAAGTAAGTGTCCCAAGACTTTCTGTAAGCGCTGTATTACATTTCCATTTGCATGACTAAATTCTGATGTAGTTTGCCTAATACAGTATACATATGAACCTGTACCTGTCTTCCTGGTACCAAATCAGCAGTATTGTCCACTGAATTAAGCATTCAGCAATTAAAACATTTTAAGAGAGCTGCTAGATTAGCCACAAATCACATAAAAGCTTCTGTACACTTTCTTCTCAAAACAAAGAAATGCCGACTCTACTTATGGACAAAGTCTCCATGAATGGCCATGTTTACTCTGATTAGTGTACTATCCTATTTCCCTGGAATAACTGGCTAAATGAGCAGTTAATCATACATACTATTTATACCTTATTTATATGGGACAGAAACCATTGCAGCCACCCAACATGTCACTATGATTTGCAACCTCTGGTGTGTCATCAGTGAGAAATGCTCCCCATCTGCCAAAATCATTATTATCTTAGGAATTCTGTAACCTGAGATGTAATGAAGAAATATTTCCACAACTCCCCGAAGAGTCCGTTACAGCAACCTCCACGGGCATTAACCCCATTTTTGATCTCCAGAGAGAAAATTTGGTTCTAAGAAGAGCAGAGCCCCACATGAGCTGCAGGCGGAGCTGAAAACCGTTTCCCAAGTGGCATAAACAAGTTTTAGACACAATTCCTAGTTGGCATGGAACCTTTTGCCACACTTCATCTGTGTATCAGTTTCAGGCTCGATGGAGAGCCGCTCATCATTATCGTAATGCTCCCCGGTTGCCATTTTTAAACCCCTATCAGTGGCTGCTGTAACTCCAGAGGACCCCTGTGGCCACAATTAAACAGTCCACGAGGCACAGTGATGAGTTAACAAGACAATGCCCAACAATTCATATGTCCCCTGTCTTTTCCTCTTACAAATGAATGGAATATAAGCTGAGAAGCTGTGTGTCTGTGCCTGTCTGTCTGTGTGTATGGGGGAGGAGCGATTAGGGTTACCTTACATTGTGGAACCGCATTGTCACCACAATGTGATTAAAAACCTGTTATTTAGACATTGTGGGGACCATTTTATAAAAATCTGTGACTAAAATCAAAGAGGTAAAAAGTCTTGTATTTTGTTTGGTTATTTATGGTTGGTAGAGGTTAGGGTTGTCATTGTTGAGATTACAGTTTTGTCCATAGAAATGAATAGACAATTCCCACAAAGATATAAATACAAGCGCCTGTGCTTGGATGGATACCTCTTGTGTTACTCAGATAAAGCACCTAGATTCTGATCTCTTCTTCTGAAGATTCTGAAGCTTCCCAAACAGAAAAGTCAACGCTACAGGAAGAGCCATTGCCGCTGGGGTTTGACTCCCCAAAAATGAGAATAATATTATTGAACGGCCAACCTGTCTCATTTTCTTCAGAATCTTTTATTATTATTGTGGGATTTTCAGATAAGTTTATGGTTCTTTTTTTATATTACCACTGGCTCTCAATGGGTGGAATTCTTTTGAATGTATTCAAATATATTCGGGCCCATAAATGGGAGTAAATGAAAGGTTGAGGGTCAAACAAAGCGGTGAGCCTTCATATCCTCTGAGCGGAGGGAAGGGCTCTCAGCCGCACTGCGCACCACACTCAGCTCTGATTTGCCGTACACGCCCGAGCTCTTAACATGTAATAAGAATAAGCCACCCGGAAAGCACTGCACCAAGAATACAGTCCTTCGTGGAGCTATGAAACCAGATCATTCTCTTTATTTTACCACTTTAAAGTGGTGATGCTAACCTGATCACGTTCTTTTTTTTATATATTTTAATTCAGCAGAATTCCTGAACTTTACCCTCTGTTTTCCATTGCCAGCGGTGCAGAATTCTGATGCAGAAATACATTTAGTATTATATCAGTAGCTCAGCTTTAGAGTGAGTTATGCTTTATTGAAAACAATAGGCTCTGCACAATTTATTAAATATAGATTCAAAACATAATATTAGAACCCTTTATGATGTGCCCTTTGTGGAATTGTAATGGTTCAGCCCTGGACATACTGGAAGAATTGTAAATTTAATAGAATAAAACTTTATACAAATACTTTTTACGGTTATATTTTTGATGTCACATCAAAATTTCAGTAACCATTCCATATTCCATAAGATCCAATTGTGTAATCTAAGCTTCCAACATTCTTGTACTGTAGAAAGATAATGAAATAATATTTATTTTAAATATTCTACTTTAATAATAAACAATTTATAAGGATCCTGTACATTAAAAATATGACCAGTGAGGTTTATGAGAAATAATTGAGACAGAGATAGATTCTGTGATCTGTGATCATTGACTGTCAGAACAAGCAACATCTGAAAATCTCCATTCAATATGTCCAAAGATCAAGTTGGAAAGTGATGCTTTCCTGTATCCCTACAGGGGTTCATTTTGCAGACCAAACCATGTCTTCTGTGAAAATTTCTCACTAAAAAAATAAAGAAAACTGTCAGTAAAAGCAGTAAGTCTTATATCGTAGTGATTGCTGTTATTTTAGAACAATCGGATGTAACCATCAATCTAACTGCATTTTGGTTTCCTCTTTGTAAGCACGCATTTAGAAAGGCTGTGAGATTTGACACAGTATATACACCATTAGTCTGGATGTGTTTCATTTTCCTCATGTCATCCTTGTTGTTCACATTTAGGTTTCCTTTGCCGCGGGTTTCATGTTTTCAGGGGTTACATAAGAGAAGTCAATTGATATGAATGAATTCACTTAAACATGAATAGCGCCCTGATTAGGCAGATCCATAGAAGAGCTGATAATATCTTATCTTGCCCCCACCAAGGGATCTGCTAAATACTTAGATTTACGGTTCTCATAAAGATACTGTAATACAGGGGTGTAATACAGTCCTGGAGAACAGGTTCCCTACACAGTCTTGGGTGTCCCCTCATTTAAGACACCTGACTCAACTCCTTGCACCTCCTTGCGCTAATTACCACACAGCTCTTGAGCTGAATCATTTGTGGTGGAAAAGACCTCCAGGACTGGAGTTTGACACCCTTGCTGTAATACAAGCAAAACCCCAACTATTGTTCCACAAAACTATCTTCATTAATGCACCTGTGATTTCAGATTTAAAATGATAAAACCAAAGCTGATTTGGATATAGCTGGTACTGCAACAGACATTAGCCACACTGCAAGCTGCAAATGTGTTAAAAACCAGACATTTCACTGGCCATGTGTAATATTTTTTATCTGCAGAATGGGAATGATGTTTAATATGTATCACCAACTCCTCTCACTCACTTTTATGAACATGTGTTTTTCTAGGAAATACATAGATGACCCGGATATCTTCAAGGTTTCATACGCATCCCCTGAGTGAAAAACACACAAAAAACAATAAAAAATCTTTTGAATATATGTGACATATTTATTGCGCTGTGTACAGAGTGCTAGGTCATTTAATCATAATAATTACCTAACAATAATGCAACAAAATGTAAGCATGTACCTTGTTTCTGTAATTCCATCACAACCTAATTTTTTGTTTACCAACAGGCAGACGAGTGAAATACTTTATCCTCCTCCTCAGTCTTCTACCTGATAACAAAGCTATACGTTTTCCTGCCTGAGTTTTACCAGTTAATAAATGTGAGCAACTGTAAATTAGCTCCTGAAGGTCTGCTGTTAAAAACCAACAGGCGCGGCTAAGACAGGGGCCGCCTTTTTCTGAGATGTTGGGTCAAAAACGAACGGCAAACATTTTTCCGACGGCAGTGGCTGACTCCTGTTACTCAATGTCATCCAAGCATCCCATGCGGCGTTTTCTATATCTCTTCCATGGAATCCTGGTCAGACATTCACTAATCTTCCTCTGAGATCATGTGATGGGTAACCCTAGAGGTCCAGGTTCGGAGTGGCATGAGGTAGGAGTGGCTTAGAGGAGCATTAGAGATGTCAAACAGTCATTACCAGCCATTTTCCCTCCTCCGCTGCAACGGGCCAGCTTGACTGCCGTCACACTGCCACTGGTGTCGGTCATGCGAGGTCCATCACACTGCCGCTGGTCTCGGTCATGTTAGGTCTCATAACTTTAATGAATTGCTTATGAAAAGAAAACAAAAATGGCAACTACAACCTGGGCACTGTGAAATTGTGAGGTGCTATAATTTAATTAAAAAAAATATGAAGAAAAATGGCAGCAACTTTAACGTTTACAGACTAAACTTCCAATATGTAGGAGTTTTTGTTTATTACATTATCTCATCAACTTAGGAACCAAGCCAAAGAAGGTAATAATTGTGCAAGTATTTACTGATGCTATATATATTTAATGTTGCTAGGTTGCAGTTTTCTGCTGTCCATACTTGTCTGATATCCACCAATGTATACTGTACCTGAAGCAATAACATTCGCTTTGATTAAATTGCCAATATACTTTAGTTGATGTGATAGAAATGCTTCTGATGAAAATGCTTAGTTTAGTTTTAAGAAGGGGGCGACATGGTGGTGCAGTGGTTAGCACTGTTGCCTCAAACCTCTGGGACCCGGGTTCAAGTCTCCGCCTGGGTCACACGTGTGTGGAGTTTGCATGTTCTCCCCATGTCGTCATGGGGTTTCCTCCAGGTACTCCGGTTTCCCCCCACAGTCCAAAAACATGCTGAGACTAATTGGAGTTACTAAATTGTCCATAGGAGTGCATGTGTGAGTGACTGGTTTGTGAGTGTGCCCTGCAATGGGCTGGCCCCCCATCCTGGGTTGTTTCCTGCCTCGTGCCCATTGCTTCCGGGATAGGCTCCGGACCCCCCGCGACCCAGTAGGATAAGCGGTTTGGAAAATGGATGGATGGATAGTTTCAAGAAAGTATATTGCATACATTTCAATGTTCCAAAGGTCTACTTTATATAAAATTATAACCAAGAATTGCAAGGACAACGGACATAGGAACTGTATTTGTGCGTTTTTCCAAGTACAACAAAACCAACAAATATATGAATATATGTTTCTTATACCACACCAAGATGTAGTTTTGAGAGGACTCTCTGCAGGACAAAGAACATACAGATATTTTCCTGTTCTATTTCATTAATATAAAAAGTCACAGCAAAAAAATGATGAAGAAAAATGATCTCTTCTTCCTTCTGAGGGAATCACCCAGAGCTGCAGACGATCTCTGCATATTCGTTTAATTAGATTCCCAGTGCATTTACTGTGAAACTCAGCTTAAGCAGTAACATTTCCCATTGCCCTACTTGAAACGCACCGAAAGACTCATCGATCTCCCAGAAATTAATAATCGTTCATGTCTCCTCATAAAAACGTAAATGCAACATGAGAGGAGACCTGTAAAAAGTACCAGTGGAAACATTTCCGTGCATCAAAATAATTCATTTTACGACATTGAAATTGAAACAATTCAGTTACCCTATATTGCAAATTGATAAATCAGATCATTTTCATATGGAAGTTCCCCAGCCTCATATTGTTCTGCATGTTTGTAGCTTGCTGGCATATGCATTGGTTTGATACTAAATATATTTGTTCAGTTTAATTATTTATCTATGGCGTGATTTGCTTTAATAGGCATTGCTTTACCAGCATTCATGTACTACCTCGAGCATGTAGTTTTAATACCACAGGTAGTTACTGCGTACCTAGAAATTCTGGGATCCTTCACAAGTTACCCCCCCAGCCAAATTTCAAGCATAGTTTTACTTACTCCTGGGCCCCTATCAATTGTTGCGCTCCCTGAACCTGCCAGGGTATCCATGCCATTACTGCATCTCTGCCATACTTGCGTCTTTGCATTGGATGTTGCCATTTTTTCATTTATTTAGCAGCACCAGAGTTCTGTGCATTTTTGCTTCCCACAAGCTCAAAGACAATCTCTGTTCTTCATTCGGATTTTGCTGTTCACTGATGTTTATTTTTACACTTATTTCATGTTCTGTTCCTGCTTCAAACTCGTGTGTCACTTCATCTTTTTATGGCAATTTCATTGGATTGTGCATATTAAATCTGCTCCATGCATGTTTGCTTAGCGTTTGAAATTCTGAGCTACAAATTCACAATTTATTTTTCTAAGTCATATGCATATCTTTCCCTGGTTCTTATCTTAGCTTAGTAGTAGAAAATGGAAAAGCTTTCAAGCCGTTCCACTCTCAACAAACAAAAAACGTGAGTCAGACCAAAAAAATTTAACAACCTCAAAATTGTTACCCTCAAGTACAACCCAGCCAGATTTTAAGTATTATTGTGTTGGTTTCAGTTGTGATTTTAGTTAGGTATACATTTCCAAAGTGGAACAGAGGAGATGAATGGTTGCTACAGTATCTGTGGGATCCTAGAGCTCTTAGTGGTATGGCCTTCAGTTTTTGGTATATTTAAACAAATTCAAAAGGTCTTTGGAAATGGTATCTAGGGACATTTTTTACTAGGAGACTTTCACCAACCATAGTTTCTCCATCACATTTCTTTGTGACAGACTAACATCAATGAAGCATCTAGTGAAGGTGAATGGCAATAGCATAAAAATGATATTTCTCAGTAACAGAAATGGTATGTATTGTTCAAAAGATTAATAGTAATATACATATTTTGAAAAGGTAACGGATGAAAATCACGACAGATTGTGTCTTTATTATAAAATATCTTCCATTAGGACTAACGTTTGATCTAGAGCACTATACATGTATTTAATATTTGCATATGTATAAGGTGATTATGTCCATTTTAAATTTAGATATCCAACCAGTCCCTATTCTCAGAATTTTATCAAGTTCAGCTCCATGAATTGCTACTCCACTGTGAAATTACCTCTGGTTATGCTGGCAAACAGAACCATATTAGGGTCTGTCCCAGGGCCAGCGGGGAAGGAGGGTGGATTTGGAGAGACAAAATACTACTGTTTTGGTGGGAATGGTCAGGAAAATGTCCACAAGCTTTGAGGTCTCAGGGTGTAGCTGTGAGACTTCCCTGTAGATTACTGGGCTAAAAAAGAAATATTCCAGTCAGGGGTGATTCTGTGATTTTTTTTAAGGTTGTAGGCATAAGAGGGGTCATAATTCACGCTGAGAGGCCAACATTAGCAGTAGCCAATGATATGTTTTGCATTGGTGAGTATCAGGGGAGAGGACACTCCTGGGCCCAGTCAGCTTTCAGTTTGGGTCAGTGCCCCTCTGGCCACGCCCTTCTGCAGTATGCACCCCTAGTACCAATGCATTATGAGGAACAGGTGTAACTAAGCAGCCCTCAAAACCCCAGTCACCTGACCCTTACTTTCTATATGCGTGTGGACCATGCCCCCCAAGGGTATGTTCCCATTATTAAAAGAATGTGAAGAGAATTTTAATACGGTTTCTCCCCTTCAGCAATGCAACATGTGTGCGTAATGTTGTAAATACAAATTCCCTCATTGTAGTGCAGCTGTCATGAGACTACCCAGGTGGCATGATTCCAAGATATAGTAGAAAATGTTTAGCGATCGTCTTTAATGAGTTGCTTTTCTGGCTAATGGTGCCTTCAAGGTGTGCTCATAAGCAGGCTGTTGTTCTTCTAAATATGAATTTTGCCGGAGGAGGACGTTCCGCAGAGGCACGCTCAGAGCCAGATCGATTTCTCTGCGGCTGCCTTTTCTGGACTGGAAAGTCTCATGCCGATACATTGTGGGTTTCTAAGACACATTGTCAACCCCACATGCTCATTGGTTATTCTCACAGGTTAGCTGGGGCAGGAAGTGTGGTAATTATATAAGATCTTAAACAACCTCCCAGCCAAGGGCATGAAATAAAACAAAGTAATATCTGTATTATTTCTTTTCTAAAGGGATAGTATACCAATCATGGGAAAATGATTATCTCTCTAAATTACATTCGGAATGGAAACTGCTCTAAGCTAGGCAAAAACTGAAGAATCAATCAATCTTTTTGTATTTACCACAAGCACAGCTTAAATTGTTAAAAGTTGCATGTGCTCCCGGCAAAGTGAAACGATAAACAAATTGTCTTGCAATGCATACACCATGCATTTAAGTGGTAAACAAGCAGTCTAGGAGGCAGGGTATTGGAATTTTAAAAATAAAGACCATTGCTGTTAGTTTATTTAGATAATAAACAGTATTCATTTTCAGTGATTCACCGTACCGTACCAATATACATTTCCATCTGTATCTGTCTCAGATTTAAAGACTTTTTAGACAATTTTATTTGTTGAATAATTAGTAGTCAGAGAAATATACATAATTAAGACTTTTGATGTGAATATCTGCTTTTTAGAAACTAGAAAAGACGTTCTTCAGTGTTGGCTGTTTTATTTGTGATACTTTGTTTTATTTTTATGGTTTATTTTATAATTCATCATAATTATTGTGCATATTTTTTAAGACTAAACCATTTTAACTCTGGTTGATATGCTACAAAGATCAAACTGCATTAATCAGGCCTGGAAGAGATTAAAATGGAAGGAAGTGCGTATCGCTCTTTGTTCCGTTGGTACGTACCTGTAGTTAGGCAAAAAAAAAGATAGCAACAGATAACTACGGGAGCTGAAACACCGAGCAGTGTCCAAGTAGGTGGAACCTCAGCGTTAGGTTCTTTTCAAAGGGATCTTCAATAAATGAACCAATTCCTATTGAACATCTCCCCGAGGAACTGCGGCCAGGTTTGATCACTCTTTCTGGATGGTAGCCTTAATGTCCAATGTTGTGGAAATGAAGGTGGTTTATTGGCATGTTCTGAAAGAGATCTGCAACAGACAAGCTCCAAGGTGCCCTCCCACGGGACTATTCTGTGTGTAAGCACTTACCTGTGACAGGAAATGTATAGATTTTTTTTTCTGTTAAGATCTTGGTGAGTGTACTTGTCAAAGACACCTTTTGTTATTGTAAGACGGCTATTTTATGGTTCAGAATACCTACAATCAATGACTTCTTTATAAGGAACATGTACTTGGTACCAGGTATGCAGGACCCACTTTTGCCTCCAAAACTTCTAGAAGGGTACATGTGTGGTGCATTCAGGGATGTGTCTCTGCACACCACTATTGTTTTGAGCTGATATTTTTGAACTGCCCTTCTTGTTAGCTTTACCGAGTCAGGCAGTTCTCCTCTGACCTCTGTCATTAACAACATGTTCTCCAGCTCAGAGGTTCCCCTGGTTGGATATTTTTTTGTTTACCCCGTCACTCTCTGTGAACTCTAGACACTGTTGTGTGTGAAAAATCCCAGCAAGATGGTTATTTCTGAGATGCTAGAACTATCACATATGGGACAAATAGCCTCACCATGTTTAAAATGACTTGGATCAAGCACTTTTCCATTGTAATGCAAAACAGTAATTGAACCTCTTGACCCCATGTGTGCTGTATGTATTCAGATGCAGCCACATGGTTCACGGATTGGAGGAGCACACTTTGCATTTGTTCGTAGTAAAGATACCACAGAGTGTATTTTGATAATAAATGCATTTTTTAAAACAAAATGTTAAACTTTGGTATTGCCTTTAGGCCATCATCAGTATTCATGTTTTGAGTAAAAGTTCCTTCTATTGTTTGGATTTTTGCTACACTTAAATATTTTTTATCCATCAAACCACCCATCTTTCGCTCATTTATCCTAGTCAGGGTTCCCAGTTTTATTTATTAATGGCAGGGTTTAAGTGCTTCCATTTACAACTATACATATATTAGGAATTTTATCCATCCATACATTTATCCATCCATCCATTTTCTGTAACCAGTTGTCCTATTCAGGGTAGCGGGGGGTAATTTCAGATACAAGAAATAAACAGTTTCTTTACATTTATGAGTTGTAAAATGTCATCTGTTATGAATATACTAACATCAGTTTAATTATGAAAAGGATAAATTGCCAGCATAGTAATTAAATTAAAAGCTGATGGCTCTATGGCTTTTAAGCTTAAATGCTGATAATTTAATCTTCACTTCATTGGGAAACAACAAAATGATGTACATTATAGAATGGGGGTGGCATTCAGACACAGGTTCTGATCCCACATTGTGTATGTTTGTGTAGATTAGGTTTATATTACATTCTGGGGACCAAATGTCCCCACAATGTAATAAAAACCTTTTTTTTTGAGGTTGCGGGTACCATTTTTCAGGTCCCCACGAAGATCTGTGAACGCGATTAAAAAAACTAAAAAAAAGTCTTGTATTTTGTTTGTTTACTTATGGTTAAGCTTAGGGCTGTCATGGAGTGGCATGGTGCCGGCAGGAAAGAAGAGGTGACGATCCAGCTCGGTGACAAAAGGGGTTTATTAACAAAATCACACAAACACCACGGGGAAGGCACAAAATAAAAGGACCGAAAGGGGTCAAAACAAGATGGGAGAAATAAGAATGTAACAAGAAATCATAAATCGAATACACTGGGGAACTGAGTAACACAGGGAATAGGACTGAGCCCCAGAACAGAGCGAAAAACACAGGAACTAAACACAACCACATACAACTAGAATGACCCATCAAAGAACATGCTGAAATAATCTCTCTTGAAGTACTTGTCTGATCTACCAGTGACCATGATGCTTGTGTCCTGTCAGTACAGCCGAAGTACATTGAACAGGTTAACAAGTTTATAAGCTCATTCATGTGGTACAAATGAGTTCTTGCGGTTTTCCAACTAATAAACATTAGATGGCCAGCTAATTTGCACTCTGGGACAGCACCGCCAAGCCCCATGATCAGGATTCTCCAGAGCTGTGGGCCATCCAGTGTATCATTCATATCGTAGGCAACTGTAATAGATCAAACCAAGGCTTCCTGCAATCAAAGGCCACATATTAGTGTACTATCACTTCACGGAGTATGATTAATTTTTAATTGCCTCTGGTCCGGTGTCATGATAAAGAAGTGGTGAGTTTAGCTGTGTGTAAGTCCTTTGTGAATTTTAATTTAATTTTATTTTATTGTGAATTGTTCAAGCAGGGACTTACTGGAAATGCGGCAATACATTTAGAAATATGAATGGAAAATAGTTAAAGGTAGTGGAAGGTCAACTTGTATTTTTTATTAGAATTTTTTAGAGAATACTTGGCAAATTTATATAAAACGGCAATGCATGATTATAATTAAATTGTGTGAATTAAAATCCCACTGATGTTAATCAAAATGCCTTTAATTTCTTTGATCTTCCGACAGTTTTTCATCAATCGGCATCCAATGATTCTGATTTTTAGATGTAGTATCTAAATATAAATTAATCAGTTAAAATCTATTCCTTAGCAATGTAAACTTGGCTACCACGCAATAGGCAGTAGCATTGAATAAATAAAATGTATTACGGAAAGTTTCCAGAAGCCAGATGAAATCAAAAAGTTCCACAGATACCAACTGAAAATCTTGTCTACTTCATGATGTGGAAGTCATTCCTCCATAGGAAGATTTTAATAGAGCATAGGGAGTAGGGAGGATACACCCTAGGTAGGGAGCCAATAGAGGACAGAGACCTAGTGGTGAACTGTGACAAGTCTGGTTAGCAATATGGAACAGCATGACACATCCAGGGGCGGGACCACATGGACACTGCTTCCAGCTGATAGGGTCCTGGAGTGCCCCTTCCTCATCACTTACTGATTCAAAGCATGTCGTTGGCCTAATGCAGTGGTTCTGAAACTTGGTCCTCTGGACCCACTGCCCTGCTTGTTTTCCAGCTATCCCTGCCCCACACACAAGTCCCAGCTGTCTTTCAGCTTCTGATTGACTGAAGACACCTGATCCAGGTAATCAGCAGTGTGTAGGGCAGGGATAGCTGGAAAACAAGCAGGGCAGTGGGTCCCGAGGACCGAATACCACTGGCCTAATGTATGAATTATGGCCCCTTTTATTCACCCCATTTAAAAAATCACCCCTGTGTGCCACAGTTCAGAGTCAAGGGAGCATGAAAAAAGAGCAGTAAAGGAGTAGCAAGGCAATCTGTCTATATGGATGCAGTATTATGAATGATGTAGGAATGACAGGATACACAAGTATATACATGACACAACAATGCATTCTGAATGCAAATTAAAAAAAATCACCAAGATTAAAGTCTATTAATGATTAATGTTGCATTTGTTTTAGACATGATATGGATTTGTATGGGTAGTTAGAAAGTATATATATAATGAAAAAAAGATGTTCTTGGAATATATTCATTATGTTGCTAATGAAGTATTAGAAACACTTGATTCACAGGATTATTAATAAAAGAGACAAAAAAGTGATCTGAAAGAATATTGAATTTGCCAAAAACTTATTGTTGCCATGGCAAAACGGGGCATTGCATTATGAAACATTTAAAGTTCTATATCTTCAAAGGTTTAGATAGGTGATTAAACTTCTGTAGCTTCAGGGAACCTTCTAAAAAAATATGTGCTTTGATTTTTGAAGTAGGTATCAGAAATACGTACTGAAAACGTCTTTGCTCCAAAGTAATATTCTGTCTTTTTTACATTGATAGACATTAAAGTTATAATCATAAATGAATTCATGTATCTTTTTCCTTGGCCCTTTCACTCCTGTGCAGAGGATTTTATTGAGGAAAACTCCGGCAGAAGTGCATATCAGATTTAACATTCAGACCATTTTCCTCGCTGCCTCTGTTGGCAGGTGCTCTCAGTGTAGTTTGGAAAGTCCTTGATTAAACATATTGATTAACAGAGTGGAGGAGAATTAGTCCGTCTTGTTTAGTGTCTCTCTCACTTCCAGAACCCCGCGCAGGTGCAAATACACTTTTTAAATCCCAGTGACAATTTTGTCAGGCTTTTACTTGGTCTGTACCATTTATTTATCTCCATCAAACATCGCAGCCTTCAAACCATTCAAGTCATACCTTGGTATCTGCAGTCAGATGCGCCGTAAGGGAGGGGGGAGGTAGTTAGAATGATTCCAAAGGCTCTTGGATGATAGGCACCCCTAAAAATTTTGAAAGATAACTGGATTGGTCTGGGTCGAGGGCCTAATATGATATGCTTTCATTGGGCTCAAAATCTCTAGCAGCGCCCCTGTCTGCAATCCTGGTAAACAAAAGTTCTAAAAATGTTTCATATGGCTGAATATTCCTGATATCCTACACACGTCATGCATTCCTGGGCATTCTGTGATCTTGGTGTCTAGCCAGGCCATGTACAGTTCAACCAAAGGTGTTATTGCTGACAGTCGACACAAATGTGGTGGGCAGGTATAGTATCCCAGAAAAAATGATACTACAGGTAGTGGGTAGGTGTTTTGGGTGCAGGTTCAAGCCGTCATGCCTACTGTTCACATACTGACGTTGAATATTAGCTCTTTGGTATTAGTCATCATATAGCATAGCATTAATAACAGATAATGTTTAATTATGAAAAATGAAAATGGGTGGAATGTAAGTTTTGGACAAAGTGGTATTTTCAGTTATTTATCTTCACAGGCAGATTGTTGTTCTTAGTTTGAATCAGAAATAGGTTCTGATAAAAGTCTGAAATTGCCTCTAGTGATTCTAGTAATTAAATCAATGCTAAGTTTCTCTATATACCCTTAGTGTTTCATTTCTATGTAAGTTCTGTCATCAGTAAACTTTTTTTGGAAAATTGGCAGTTTACCTTAAGTACCTTAAAGGAAATGCTTTGTTCACATTCTGGAATTCTTTGTGATATGTGTTGCTGGATTCAGGGGATTAGCAATTTATTTTCTCCTGTGGAAATAAAAAGAATTGTATGTCTGTTGAATAAGATGTAGTCAAATTACCAACATAAAGATGAGGATTAAAAAAATGCATTTCTTTCCGACATTTCTTGTATAAGTTTTTGCATTTCTTTTTAAATATTTTGTAACTGTCACACTTCGGGGTGGCACGGAATGGGAAAACAGGAGCAGGAGTTGCAGGATCAGGGAATGAGGTATTTATTAGGGAAGTAACACTGAACACGACGAAAAAGCAGGCAGTAAGGTCAATGACAGGACTCGGGGAACATACTCGAATGAGTACTTAAATACACAGGACTAATTAACAACAACGAGAAACAGCTGGCAAGACGGGGATTCCACACGAGGTAGCAAGGGGGTGTGGCACACAGGAGGATCAGACAAGCAGGGCATGACAGCTACAGTAAAAATATAACGAGGATTAAACAAATCCATTAAAGTAACAAAGAGATGCTAAACACCAAAAAGTACTATACAAAAATATCTTGAGAAGATAAATAATTCCAACAGTAACAGTAAGTAAACAGTAACAGTTTGAACAGTGGTAATAAACAGTGTGGTCATGTACACTCACTGCTTTAAGTTTCCCTGGATAGTCTGGTATGTCGGCATCCCTGCTGGGTACAGCTGTTTGTGCTTGAAGGAACTGCTGTTTGTTTTCACCACCTGCCTTTGTGGAAACCTGTTTCATTCCGTGGCGCTAATGAATTACCTAGAGTGACTTCTTTCCCTTTGTGAGTGTCTGTTTGTTGTTTCTTTTTAAATCTGACTATATGTTTGATAGAATAATATAAATTGAACAGAATTCCGAAAGGGTTTCATTCAGTAGCAGCGTAACTCAAAATTAACAAGTTTAATTCCCTGAACACATAAAGTCTAAGCCCTGTTTTAAAAATGTGACCATTTGTTGCATTTACAGACATTAAGGCTTACTGAACAAGATTATTTTTCTTAATTTACACTTGGTATCCAAAAGTATTTATTTGGGTAGGGGTAAATTAACCAATGAGAACACTTAGATTGAATACATAGACACTTTATCCAATAACAGATAAAAAAAAAAATACATTCATGCATGACCATTTAATATGAGATTAGATGAGATGATATACTTTACTGAGCACAGGATTACATATGAGGCTAATTAGCCTCCGCAAAGAATGAACTCGGCAATGGCCAACAAGGACTTTGATTTGATTTGTAAAGTATCCATTATAATATGCATGATTTTTGTTAAGGGACATGTCACAGACTCAGAACTTAGGAACATGCCTACCTGTAAAGGCCGCATGGAACAATGTAAGGCCACATCTTTATTTCATGATGATAATAATAATAATAATACTAATAATCATAATAATAATCATAATAACAATGAGGCTTGAGCCAGCTACCTTCTTATTATAGGCATTGAGGTTTAGCCTGCTGGGCCACACACACTCAATGGTTAGAATCCTTGAATTTGAAAAGGAAAAAATGGACCAGTGTGGTGATGTCATATAACGAAGACTGTGATTGGTTAAAGAAGTGTAACGCGAGCCTCTCCCTTGTTGACCCAGGGACATGTCCAACTTGGCAAAATCGGGATTTCTTTTTCAGGAGATCTTAAGAATATAGTTCAGGACAGGCACTGATCAGAAGGTGGGTTTTTAAAGAGCTCCAGGTGTTACTGGGAATGCTCTCAGGAGCCACATTCAGAAGTGGAAACCAAGTGGCGGCACCAAGACATTGTCTAGGTTACATTGGCCCATCAAAGTGGGTAAGGGAACAAAGGTGGTAGATCAGGGAGGCCGCTGACCACTTTGAAAGAACTCCTGGTCCTTCTTTTAAAAGAATACTGTTTGAACAATAGCACAAGCTCTGCCCAAATTGACTTTGAGGAAAGGTGCAAAGAGTAAAACCCCTACTCAGATAGAGGCTTGGTTGTATGTTGGGAGACTTTGAAGCCGCGTGCGCACGCGTGTGTGTGTGTGTGTGTGTGTGTGTGTATGTGTGTATGTGTGGTCCAGGTAGTCATTCGGTCCCCAAAATGAGACAAAAACCTCTTATTTCGATGTTGTGTGAACCATTTTTTTTTGGTCCCCACAACTCAATTGAATAAAATTTAATTTAGCAACTCCAATTAGCCTCAGCATGTCTTTGGACTGTGGGGGGAAACCGGAGTACCCGGAGGAAACCCCACGACGACATGGGGAGAACATGCAAACTCCACACACATGTAACCCAGGCGGAGACTCGAACCCGGGTCCCAGAGGTGTGAGGCAACAGTGCTAACCACTACAAGAACAGTATACTATCATATTACTGTAAATATATTAGTTATTAAATCACATTAACTTGTTGAAAGACATACATGGATGGAAACCAGGTGAGGGAGGGTAGAAGATGGGTGGATTGGGGCTTACGGAGGGTTGCCCTGCTTGGTATCCCCTACGAGGACGGATGTTTTAGGGCTTACGGAGGGTTGCCCTGCTTGGTATTCCCCACGAGGCCGGGTGGTTTAGGGCTTACGGAGGGTTGCCCTGCTTGTATCTCCCACGACGACGGGTGTTTTAGGGCTTACAGAGGGTTGCCCTGCTTGTATCCCCCACGAGGACGGGTGGTTTAGGGCTTACGGAGGGTTGCCCTGCTTGTATCCCCCACAAGGACGGGTGATTTGGGGCTTACAGAGGATTGCCCTGCTTGGTATCCCCCATGAGGACGGGTGAATTGGGGCTTACAGAGGATTGCCCTGCTTGATATCCCCCATGAGGATGGGTAGATGGGGGCTTACGGAGGATTGCCCTGCTTGTATCCCCCACGAGGCCGGGTGGTTTAGGGCTTACGGAGGGTTGCCCTGCTTGTATCCCCCACGAGGATGGGTGGTTTAGGGCTTAAGGAGGGTTGCCCTGCTTGGTATCCCCCATGAGGCCGGGTGGTTTGGGGCTTACAGAGGGTTGCCCTGCTTGTATCCCCCACGAGGCCGGGTGGTTTAGGGCTTACGGAGGGTTGCCCTGCTTGTATCCCCCACAAGGACGGGTGGTTTGGGGCTTACAGAGGATTGCCCTGCTTGATATCCCCCATGAAGATGGGTAGATGGGGGCTTACGGAGGATTGCCCTGCTTGTATCCCCCATGAGGACGGGTGGTTTGGGGCTTACAGAGGATTGCCCTGCTTGTATCCCCCATGAGGACGGGTGGTTTGGGGCTTACAGAGGATTGCCCTGCTTGATATCCCCCATGAGGATGGGTAGATGGGGGCTTACGGAGGATTGCCCTGCTTGTATCACCCACGAGGATGGGTGCCCCCTGGGCACATGTCCAAATGCAGATGATTAATCTGGGTCACAGTAGAACCATGATGCCTGTTTGTATTTCATGTTGAATTTATAAGTATTATAATGTAAATAAAGATAGCAGAAAAAATCAATCAAATCCAATTTTGTTGAATGAAGAATGTCAAGTTCTTCATTCAGGAAGTTTTTCTCTCTGTGTCCATTTTGTGCGCTGGAAGTAATTACCCAACAGAAATGCACCTTTTCTTCAAATGACCTAGTCTGTGGTAATCATAGAGCCTAATTATGTTTTCATGGTGTTCAAGACCATAGCTCTCTTTCTGAAGTTTTAATCATGACAACCTTTTCTTTTAAGTTTCTACTCCTTTAATCATCCATAGATACAAAAGGCCTTAAACCGAAATAAACTTTCAGACCTTTGGCCTTGATTTATTTTCAGACTTCAGACTGATTTGTGATGCGTTCCATCCATTGGCAAACATTATGAAGATATCAGTTGTATCCTGAAAGATGTTGCGATACATATAGTATAAATTAAATGAATTGTTTGTAATTTAGACTTTGGGTGGAGATGTTACTGGTGCTGTGAGGCATTTAAGTCAATGTTTCCCAACTAGGTCCTCACAGACAATCTGCGTTTTTGCTCCCTCCCAGCTCCCTGCCAGACAGTCCACATTTTTGCTCCCTCCCAGCTCCCTGCCAGACAGTCCACATTTTTGCTCCCTCCCAGCTCCCTGCCAGACAGTCCACATTTTTGCTCCCTCCCAGCTCCCTGCCAGACAGTCCACATTTTTGCTCCCTCCCAGCTCCCTGCCAGACAGTCCACATTTTTGCTCCCTCTCAGCACCCTGCCAGACAGTCCACATTTTTGCTCCCTCCCAGCTCCCTGCCAGACAGTCCACATTTTTGTTCCCTACCAGCTCCCTACCAGGAGCGCCTGTGTGAGTTTTACTTACACAAAATGTTCTGACAGCAGAGCGAAAAATGATTGGTTCAGAGAGATGACCAGTCAAATTGTAGAGGAGGTGGGTCCAAGCAACTAGAGGAGACGGGACCAAGACATCTGAGTGGTTGGCCTCACCGCCTCAAGTTGCTTGGACCCACCTCCTGTACAATCTGACTGGTTGTCTCTCTAAACAATTAATTTTTCGTTACGCCCTCAGATCATTTTTGTGTAAGTAGAATTCCCATAAACACCAGATGCTGGGAGGGAGCAAAAACTGTCTGTGGGTCCCAGAGGACCAGGTTGGGTTACACTGATTTAAGCTAACAGAGGATGAGAAGATACTGCTTGGACTCTAGCTTCAGCAAGAGTAATTGGGGGCATCTGATGATGCCAGGCCATTTGTAATGGTCTGGCTGTGACAGTGGGTTATATCCTGGGAAGCCCAGGAGGCCAGCAGGGACTCCTCTGGTCCCACAGTGTTGTGCCTGTGATTGATGGAACTATGCAGGCAGAACGCTCCCTCCATTCCCATTATGAGCTGTGAAGGAGGCCTTGCCCTCAAACGTGGCACTTCTGGGCAGATGGTACGAGTTGTGTAGACCTCCCTGATGTCTTGCACCACCAGAGTTGTAATTTCTTGTTAAACTGATGTGCTGGTGTGAGGAAATGCAACTTCCCCCACATCTATTATTCTCATGTTAAGCATTTAGTAACCTTAACACAGAGGGCTAAATATGTTTGGTCTGGTCTTGGGACAAAAATGTTGAGCTTAGAATTATTCTGCCCACATGAACATAACTCTCTAGGCTTAGCGTATGTTAGCATATGATTTTCTTAACGGCAAGCCAGTATTAACCTACCTTAACCCCAGGTTATCAAGAAAAATGTTTATGAGCGCATAATTTCATCTGGTGGTGTTTTATGTGTTTTGATATTTTAAAAGCTCACTGTAATTAGCATCACTGACTTTACTGTCAGTGTGTCATTGTACAGGAAAAACATCACATTCATCTTTAATGTTTTGGAAGACCCAGCAGTGCAAAAGTTCTTTTTGCTTGGGAAACTCAATACAGTACGTGTGCTGAATTTTTGAGAAATCCGGAAACTATGATTGACGGATTTGGTTATTGAATTCAGGATGGCCAACCCCAGATCATTGTTGATAAACTCCTTATTCTGAGGTTGGGTGCGCTGGTCCTCCTAGGCACTGTCGATCGCCTGTGATAATCGTCTCTTCATGAACTGGATCTTGCCTGCCTCTCCTGCATTAAGCAATATGCCTGGAACCCTCCCAGACCGTCAGTGGCAGACAGGAGGCGCTGTGAGATGGGAGCCCTGCCTTCTTCGCTCTTTCAGCTTCGCATCACCTTGGTCTCTCAAACATATTATAATTAAAGAATTTAGACTTCTCTCGGACTTTCTCTCACACTGTTAGTACGCATTACCGGTCTTTTTTAATGAAACATCTTTTACGTTAATTATTTTAAAGAAATGTCTTTAATGGAATACTTATCCTTTTAAAATAATTAATGTACTGCATTGTCACAGGTAGAACCTTTGCACTAGAATACGCATATAATACGTTTCAACAGCTCTCACTAGATATAAAACCTATTTTTGGAATTCAGTACAGTTCACTCGAATATATTTCACATTTGACATTAGGACTTGGACAGCAAATACGTTGTGCGGTAATGACGGTTAGTGCGGTGCATACCGAGCAGTGTAGAGGTGCCTCGGGTAGCCAACGGCGTTTGATGCACAAGTACTAGTAATTCCTTGCCAGATGCACCCATGTTAGAGGAAGCACGTGTGGTAGGTAACTTCTATTAACCTGTATGGACGCAGTCTCCCAGTTCATCAGTTGTGTCTGTAGGGAACGGCAGGGCTAATAAAAGTTGCTTGGTAATTACATTCTTCTCTGGCTCTATTTGACAATTTAAACATGCTCATGAAGATTGTCCCCCCCAGCTACAGAATTCCTTAGAAAGCAATTTTTAACTATAGCTCTTCTATCCAAAGTAGGTGTATTCTTTGTAGATTCTTGTATAAATTATAACATTTATATTATAGCCTGCTGGTGATCTATTTGGTTTGCAAAAATTGAAGGGGGTGCAGCAAATAGAGATAGAAAATGAGTGTGACACGCCTGTCGTCTGATGGCAAACCCACACCAGTCCAGATGTTATAGATGCTCATGAAACAACGAATCTTTGCATTTCTCAGAATGACCTGGTCTCTCATAATGTACCCACACCGATCCAGATGTTAGAGATGCAACTTGTTTTAAAAATCAGTAGAACTTTCCATTTTCTAAAACTATCCTGGTGTCTAATTGCAAACCCGCAGCAATCCAAATGTTATAGATGCCCTTTTATCTCACAAATCAATGAAACCTTGCGTTTCTCAGACTGACTTGGTCTCTCATAGTGTACCAACACCTATCCAGGTGTTGTAGATTCATTTTGTCTCAAAAATCAATGAAACTTCTCATATTCTCAGTCTCACTTGGTATATTTTGATGTTTCCCCTTCAATACCAATGAAGTGAGATGACAGTACTGAGTACATTTATTTATTTTTTTTATTAATATTATTTATTCTTTTGCTTATATTTCCTCTGAATTGCATGTTATTGCATATTATGTTGACTGCAAAGTCTGACTAGATTGTGTTCACTTTTATTAAAACCTGATCTTTTGCCTTAATTGAGGCTCATTCATCCACTGCCTGTTTTCTTTGTCATAGAAGGCAGAGCATGTTATTCATCAGAAGCCTCTGGAATCTCACCCCCCCGCTGCCCCCGCCCCAACACATGCAGCTTATTTTGCACATGTCAAATGCCCACTGAGTTCAGTTATTCTTGATTGGGTTCATTTTCAGAAGTTTGCCCACAGGAGAAGTTGAGCCTTTTTAACACGTGAACTACTCCACTTAAGCTTCATTTAACACTGTCTAACACTAACACTGAGAGGCTTGATTTAAATATACATTTAAAAGGTTCGGTCTGGTGTCGTTATTTTCCTAAGACAGATGTTTTAGACACTGGCTACATCAGTGGCTCATTGGGTAACTATTTGGTCTCATATATCTGTATATACCATTTATTCGTGTAATAGTACACATTCTCTGTCCTGCTGCTGTTATTGCTTGCACAATTATTTATTTATAGCTGTCTACCTCAATCCTGCATTTTTTGCACGCTTCTGCTGCTAGAATACAGTATCTGTCAATACTGTATTCATTCAAACTACCACTGTTACTGCATTTGTTGGCTGCACCGTATGTTGTCTTGTCCTGTAATATTGTGTTGTTGCTCTTGTGTTTATCTCTCTCTCTCTCTCTCTCTTTACTCTCCTTGCACTCTGTATAGTTCTGCCTGTCTGCAGTTGTTGTGTTGTTTCTGTTTTTGCTCTTTGTGTTGCACCATGGTCCTGGAGGAACAATATTTAATTTCACTGTGTACTGCATATAGGCTGAAATGACAATAAACCCACTTGACTTGATATCTCCTGGCTTGGATGCTCAAGTCCTGCCCTCACGCTCTGGGTGGAGTTTGTATCTTTTATCACCCCGGTTCTGCACGGCTTGTTAGTACTCTTTTGGCTTATTTAAACTATATGGTGATCCATTGTTGTGCCAGAGGCCTCTCATTTACCTGTGTACAGGATATTCAAATCAGTTGCTTTTGGAAAAATTAGAAGGCTTACCCACCAGAACCTGAGGCTCATGGGAGTTTGTTACACAAAAATGTTCTGAAGGCAAAGGGAAAAATGATTATCTCTCTGAACCAATTAGATTGTAGAGCAGGTGGGTCCAAGGAGTTAGAGGAGGTGGGACATCTGACTGATTGGTCCAACCTCCTGTTGTTGCTTGTACCCACCTCCTCTACAATTTGGTTGTCTGAACCAATCATTTTTCCTTCTTCCCTCAGAACATTTTTTGTGTAAGCAAAACTCCCACGAGTGAACCTGAGAGTGCAAACCTTCTCAGCTTACGACGAGTACATAACAAGCAGTGTGAGCTTGCAGAAATCCATAGACCTTTGTGGAATTAAGAGCAGCAGTGCAAGCCTTTCAACACTGAGGAATGATTAGCAATCAAGGTAGCTAATGTTCTTCCACAGATTACAGCATGTTCACAGTAACCCCCCTGCGCCATATTTGTCTGTTTCTTATGTTTTGCCACATTTTATTGCAGTGAACTAGGGGAGGGTTCAAAGTTTTTATTGATTGTAATGAGACCATACCGTACCCAAGACAGGGATCACCTACCAGTGTTTATGGGGCAGCTGCTGCAAAGACAATGCATATTTTAGCATCCTGAGCAGACCTTTCCCTGTTCATGGTGGCCCTCTAGATTTGCAGTAGCCTTCGGCTAGCAATTACCATGTGGCATTTCCCTGTAGTGGGGTGACTACGCTGCTCTCAACTTTCCTGATCCTTCCTGTCTGATATGCCCAGCAGTGGGTAAAACCCAGCTCCATTGGTCTGTGTGTTGGTACGCCCAGTAGCAAATGGCTGCCTCACACAGAGCTCTTCAAGGAATCTCAACCAGAAATGTCAATCAGCATAAATATTTTTGAGATATTATTGAAATAATTACTCAAGTGTAATTTTGGCATAGTAGTTAATGGGTTTTACGTTTAATTCTTTTTGTGTTGATTGTGTTATGACTTTTAGGATTCAAGTACAGCTGTTTGCCCAATTCCTTTTTTCCTTTTTTGTTCTGTCTGGATAATTGACAAATATTCAAAAGCTGTTGACCTATGAAATAAAGAGCTGTATAGTGTGATGTACAGTCTTTGTCAGATTCATCAAAAGCCCATGTGCATTTTGTTACGTTTTCTTAAATGATATGGAAACGATCAATCCCAATCCCCCGGTCAGCGGCAAATTCACAGGCTTTTCTGCCAGTCTGCCCCTGTCTGTATGCCCCACCTCACCTATATGAAGTTGTGGGTGAACTTCAAGTTCACAATTTGCATTTGGTAAGTCTTAAAGTGACACAAACGCTTTAGTGCCCCACATGTTATGTGAAAACAATGAGAGGCAGCAGCTGTATGAGGGTTCTAGAAATGCCATCATCAACAAACGTGGATTTTTTAGAGTCTAAAAAACACCCCTGGAGACTTTGGCCTCCTTGTTATATTGGACCCTGGGACTGAAAGAGAGTCTGGCTGAACTTTACAAAGACCTACTTAAACAAGTCCAAATCTTGTTGAGGATTGTTCTGTGGATAGATTTTGGCATACGGCAAGGCAAATCAGTGCTTTGTTTACTAACAATCAAACAAAACCTTCAAAGAATAGACCTCCCTCCTACACTCAAATGTAAGGGAAGTTCAGTAATGCTGTGGGGTTACTTTTCTTGTACCAGAAGTCTTGAATGTGTTAATGCCATAATAAAACTGAGAGTGGCCAGTGGGGAATCCTAATCTGGGTCCCCCTGAAAACCTTCAGCAGAACCTGAACACAGCAGTTGCCTGAAAGAGCCCTTTTGAACATTGAAATATTCTAGCCACTTGGAGCTGAAGTGTGGGGGAAATGATCATATTAGAGGTGTGGCAAAGCTGAACAATGCCTGCAGGAAGTGTTCAGGGGCATTTTCCTGGTCAATCATCTCCAATTTTTATTTTAACTCTTTAGCTTTATAATAACGTATTCCACTACAAAAATTACACAGTTATTTACAATTAACATAAATACTGTACATCCATCCATCCAGTTTTTGCTGCTTATCTAGGGTCGGGTCATGGGGGCAGCAGTCTAAGCAGGGATGCCCAGACCTCCCTCTCACCAGCCACCTCCTCCAGCAGGGGATACCAAGGCGTTCCCAGGCCAGCCGAGAGAGATAATCTCTCCAGCGTGTTCTGGGTCTGTCTACGGGTCTCTTCCCTGTTGGACTTGCCTGAAATACCTCCCCGCGGAGGTGTCCATGAGGCATCCTAGGTAGATGCCTGAACCATCTCAACTGGCTGTTTTCGATGCAGAGGAGCAGTGGCTGTGCTTTGAGCCCTTCCTGAATGTCCGAGCTCCTCACCCTCTCTCAAAGGCTGAGCCCAGATACCCTGTGGAGGAATCTCATTTCTGCCCTTTCTATCCACGATCTCGCAACTCTGGAGGTGTTGATCATCATCTCCACTGCTTCACATTCAGCTGAAAACTGCAACCAGCTGCAGACTACCCCAGTGCAAGCTGCAGGTCACAGCCTGATGAAGCCAACAGGACCACATCATCTGCAAAATGCGATCCTGAGGTCACCGAACCAGAACCCCCTCCACCCCTTGGCTACGCCTAGAATCCTGTCTATAAAAGTATTTCAGGAGGAAAAGTTCTGCCAGAGGTATGAGATGAAGATCTCCTGGCGAGAGGTATCCACCAGATAGCCTTAGCACACCCAACTGCAAAATTAGTCCTGCTGACCACCTCCGTGGAGTTACATTATGTCAGCCAATCTTTAAATTTAAATCTTTAAATTTTGTTTAAAGTGTGGCCACTTGGATTGCATGTGCTCTGTGATGGACTGGCATCTCATTCAGGTTGCCTCTTGTCTCATGCCTCATCCTGAGATCAGCTTCACGTATAAATGTAGCTATTTTTATTGTAGCTATATTTAAATCGTCTGAAAATAATAAGTAATTTTGTTTTATTAGTTAAGTGCTATGTGTTGTGAGTGAATGGTGTGTGAGTGTGCCTTGTGATGGACTGGCCCCCCATCCTGGGTTCTTCCCTGCCTCGTGCCCATTGTTTCCGGGATAGGCTCCGGACCCCCCGCGACCCAGAAGGATAAGCGGTTTGGAGAATGGATGGATGGCTGGATGTTCTACGTGTTTTAATTTTTATACTCTGAATTTTAACGGCCTTCCACTTTCCATGCATCGTTTTCACTTTGTGACTCCCATTTCGCAATTCTGTGTACATGCTCAGACAAGAACAAGATGGCAGCTACAGTGACCTTCCTGCTCTCTGTGTAAGATAGCGTTCCGGGCTTATCAGCGGCTCGCATGCTACCCCCCAATGGCAGAAACTCCAGGCTGTGAGAAATAAGTAATGTAATTAAAAGTACTAACCAGTTATATTTATAAATACTTATGCATATTTATTCTTAAGAAAATTATTATTGCAAAGGTTTTCTTTATATATACTGTATATCTTCTTTTGAAATGTATCTCCAATATATTATTTCTTTCGTTAAATATCTACTGTATGCCCAAGCTGGCACATTCAGAGCACAATATTCAAGTATAAGAAAATTAATAAGGGCCGTTTTTTTTTTTGTAAGTCTCCCTTTGTGATTCCTGTCCAGTATTTCTAAAGAAAGAGAACTACAGGGGGTACTTCAGATCAATGGGTACTTTCCCACAGGGTTGGAAAATAGCTTTCTTATTTGCCTCAGGGTGATGAGATGAAGGCATAGAAACACTTTAGAAAAAGGTCACAAGATATTAAGCTCCAGCATCACGTATCGGAACAAATATCCGGATGAGATGCCGGAGTGGGAAAGTTCTCGAATCTTCTCATTAGCCGAAAGGTAGCTATTAGGATACATAAAGACACATGACATCTTATTTTGTCATTGCAGAGAAGGCCAGGAAAAGTGCGCGTCTTTCTCGACTCAATGCCTCAGGCTATCCGTTCCATGAATTGCCTTTTAATTAAATCTCCATATATCTCGTTTGTACAGTGACCAAAAACCAATTTCAATCGCAGTGTCCCATGCCGCCCCACGTGTTAGCTTAGCATCTTAGCATCTGAGTCTTAGAAGAAGGAGATGTTGGAAACAAATGTTATAAACTTACAAATAAACCCAGGCCATCTAGACCTTGTTATCTAGCCAGTCAAATTTAAATATGAGGGTGTTTATTCAAAATAGAAGCTCCATGTTGATTACTTCATCATGTGTGCACTGTAGCTCGCCCTTTTCCTACGTCCTATTAGGCATGTTGATTGTGAGTGTCATGATTGACTATAAATGTACATTTTATTTTCTTTTATGGAATTCTGTTGTTTGAAATGACTTCCCCCAAAGAAAATGTTCATCTTTTTTTTCCTTTCAAAAGCAGCAGTATTTTCTTGTTGAATTCTGTCGACCATAGAGCAGATCTCTCCAGTAAGCCAAAAAATATATACATAAATACTAATCAATGTTCAGGTATACAGATATTTTCTGTTTTTTTTTTGTTTTTTTTTTTAAATCACTCAGACATTTAAATTATATATAATTTTACCAATAAAAGAGACAGAAAAGGCATTTGACATAATTTCTGGATAATAAGCAAGACAGACTGTTGCGATCTGAATGGTCTTAGAAGATGGAGGTCAGGCCTCAATGTGAGGTAGTTTCAAATAAATGTCACAATCACACTGACATTTTGTGAAAAACTAAACTTTTTTTCTCAATTATAACAAGCGAGTTTCAAAAGGGGATATTCAGAGTCTCATAAAACGGACACTAAGCTAACTTCATTGCAAATAGTTTAACTGGGAATAGTTAGTAGCATTTTGAATACCATTTATTTTTCAGGTACTGGTATCTGAAACCTGCCTATCACAACCAGTATTATTAAACGGGGGCGGCATGGTGGTGCAGTGGTTAGCACTGTCGCATCACACCTCTGGGACCCGGGTTCGAGTCTCCGCCTGGGTCACATGTGTGCGGAGTTTGCATGTTCTCCCCGTGTCGTCGTGGGGTTTCCTCCGGGTACTCCGGTTTCTCCCCACAGTCCAAAAACATGCTGAGGCTAATTGGAGTTGCTGAATTGCCCGTAGGTGTGCATGTGTGAGTGAATGGTGTGTGAGTGTGCCCTGCGATGGGCTGGCCCCCCATCCTGGGTTGTTCCCTGCCTCGTGCCCATTGATTCCGGGATAGGCTCCGGACCCCCCGCGACCCAATAGGATAAGCGGTTTGGAAAATGGATGGATGGATGGAATAGTTAGTAGCATTTTGAATACCATTTATTTTTCAGGTACTGGTATCTGAAACCTGCCTATCACAACCAGTATTATTAAACGGGGGCGGCATGGTGGTGCAGTGGTTAGCACTGTTGCCTCACACCTCTGGGTTTGAGTCTCTGCCAGGGTCACATGTGTGTGGAGTTTGCATGTTCTCCCCATGTCGTTGTGGGGTTTCCTCCAGGTACTCTGGTTTCCCCCCCCAGTCCAAAAACATGCTGAGGCTAATTGGACTTGATAAATTGCCCGTAGGTGTGCGTGTGTGAGTGAATGGTGTGTGAGTGTGCCCTGTGATGGGTTGGCCCCCCATCCTGGGTTGTTCCCTGCCTCGTGCCCATTGCTTCCGGGATAGGCTCCGGACCCCCCGCGACCCAGTAGGATAAGTGGTTTGGAAAATGGATGGATGGATGAAAAAGTGAATTGTTGTGAATAAGTTCATTCCAAGTTTTTTCGTAATTCTGCTTATGCCTGGATTATATGGAAGAACACCTGCACTTTCAGCTGAAGTACACGATCTTCATATTTCTACTGCAATTAAGGCAATTTTACGCAGGCATGGTTGCATGAAAATGTAAAAAAGCACCTGGCTTGTCACCACTTTAAAACTGAAATCAAGGTGGTCCAGCATCCCCTTAATTCAAGGTTTCTTAATCCGTTTTTTAATGAGTTGTGAACGCTCTGATATAAGCATGATGCAAAGGCATGCAAGCACTCAGCTTGGAAAATAGGCACAGCGAACTTTGCTAAAGGGAACAATACCACACAAATTTGATTTTATTGTTTTATATAATTTTAAGTAATTTTAAAAGAAATAAAACACTCATGTTAATATGTGAATATCATTATCATATATTTTACTTGCCTGTAATAATTATTTACTTTTATTTTATTTACCAAAGACTTAGCCAGACCTTTTTCAAAGCAGTAAAACATAAATATCCTCCTGAAAGGGATTTATGAACAACTGCTGTTTTTTTAATTAATTATAATTAAAGATAGGTCATTAATTGCATTAAAAATTAACACTAGTCACACCTTTATAGCACATGACGCTATATTATTATGCACCACATTGTTTAGCATAATAAACATATTTATACTAAAACTACAGGCAGCAGATAATTAGTAAGCATATTAATGGAATACACTCAGTACTTTGTTCCACATTGAAGAGGACATCCTCTCTTTCTCATTGATCCTCCAGTATTAAATGTTCTGGTGTCAGGGGCAAAGGTTCTTAAACACTACAGAGCACATGAAAGTATTCTGAGATTTAAAGCAAGTGAGCACCAGGTCTTTAGGCTTCTATGATCTTGTCATTCTACTCACTCTGTCTCTAAAAACATTTCGGTCATTGTCTGAAATAGCTGTTGATGGAGTAAAATAACATAGAATGAGTCAATAATTATTTTGCAAATTATGGAAATGTCTGCAGTGAAAGCCACTTGTGCTCAAAACTCTTTCTCCATATCTTTGAATATTTATTTGCTTATTTATATATGTAAATGTGTAAAATATTAGGAGTTTCTAAATAATTGTTTGGTGTAACTTTTATGGTCCATAAACTGCCATGAAATGTCTTCTTATCAGTCATTAAATTTCTTACAGTAAATCTCTCCTTTGGGGCACTGAACACCTGCTATGACCAAAGTCTACTGAACTGGACAAAACCAGTTTTGATATCACATATGGTGCAGTCACACAAAGAACAGGTGAATGTCATTTGATGCTCGACCTTAATTAAAATCGCTTTGCACACTTTTATCTAATAAGTGGGTGACGGCTGTGATGTCCAGCCAAGAACCTGACGGCCCAGTGTGACACATTGGGCCTATTAATAGCTGTGACGGGTCAGCTGACTAAAGCTGGATATGCATCAAGCAATAATGAAGATGGCGACAAAGTCAGATTCACTGGAAGTTGCCAATGGTGATCATATATTTGTTAGTATACCAGTATAACCTACAGGCAGGAGTATGTGCACATAAAGCTGAACATGTGCACCAGTGGCCAAAATTGTGGAAACACCTAGCATTTTTGGCATAATGCTTTACGACACGAATATTGACGGTAATGATTATAGACAATCAGAGAATGTTTACCAATATCATATATTGGGTGATTAAATAAGTAACTGGAGAAACAGTTAAAT
This sequence comes from Brienomyrus brachyistius, assembly GCF_023856365.1. Lineage (NCBI taxonomy): Eukaryota > Metazoa > Chordata > Actinopteri > Osteoglossiformes > Mormyridae > Brienomyrus > Brienomyrus brachyistius. Next base: position 13,598,267 of record NC_064547.1, on the reverse strand, counting down.
AAAGTTCTGGAATATCTAAGTGTTTCCACAATTTTGGCAAATAGTGGAGCTCAGCCTTGATGAGCAATCTCACGACAGCAGCTGATGATACTGATTTCGGGATCCTTGTGTTACGTGTAGTGAGCTTAGAATACGTATGTACTTAAAAGCTGCATGTATTTGTTGAGCAATTAGCATATCTTGGCGATGAGTGTTTTTTGCTTAATTAGTTGTTCACCTGCTAGGATGCTAATAATTAGCTTCACGGGCACCACAAGGAAATTATTCCTGTGTTTGCACCTATTGTTACTACAATTGCACAGCTAAATTTCCATCACTGTCTTCAATAACTACACAAGATTCCTTGTCTTAAAAGAGAACATATATTCAACACTCAGTGGGGGCCTGTATCGCGAAGCAGGATTTCTACTTAGAAAACTTTCATTTGAAGAGACTTAATAGACAGGATAACTCTCCCTGATAGCAGGTTATGTTCCAAATGGAGGCAACAGATTAAGGCTCTGTTGAAAAAACTCATCAGGTTAAAGGTAGTCTGGGCTAAATGTAGATGATGAAGATAAAATCCATTTACTGGGCTACCTTAAATCCGATAAGTTTTCTGGCCGTTAAGAAATCCGGCTTTGTGATACAGCCCCCCAGGTTGTACATTTACACTGTGAACAAAATGTTTAGCTGCTCAGTGTGTCCCAGAAGCTACATGCGTGTATCAGACACTTCAGCTGAGCGGAGTGAGGGTCATAATGTTCCAAAGCCTACCCTGAGAAACACACAGCAGTTCACACTCGTGTGCGTGTTTGCACCATGAGAGGAAACTAGCCTTTTCAGAAGGTGACCAAAGAGAACCTGCAAATTCTGAGCTTTTTTTTTTTAAATGTATTTGAAGTATTTGATTTCTTTATACCCATGCATTTAAAATATTGCTATTGCTTTAGACGAAATGTTTAAAAATATATAATTTTCTGTATGCAGACCAGTAATAGGTACCCTTTGATGCTAGATTATTTGCGTAACCATGGGGAGGCTTGAGGCAGGATAGCAAATCAGTGTGTTGCACAGCGGCAGTCTGGCTGAATGAAATCTAGAGTCCACTGTCCTCTCATGCTCACAGTTAGTCAGATTCATCCTTGGGCTCCCCGTTTTGGAACACGCTCAAGATAGTGTGCTTTCGATTAGCAGCAGAATAAATGGGAGCACTTGAGGTTGAGGGAAGATATCAACTGCCCTCTGTCAAGTGCTTGTACTGTATTTACCGTGTCCTATGGCTCTGAGTTCGCACGTAAGATGCAATGATGAATTTTCCTAATAATCATAAAAAAAATAAAAACAATAACAATTACTTTAATTTCTCACTCAATCTATGATACTATAATGTTAGAGGTCTCTCCATCGACCAAAATTAGGTATTTGATGGATGATTTTAGTTATATCATTTTCTTATGATTTAAGAACAACTCAGAATTTTCCCCAAACGCCACAAAGTCTGTTGTTTATTTTGTCTGTGGCTTGTGTACACTTGTACTTTTTTTTAACCAGCCTGGATGCATCTTCGTTGAGTGAGTCTTTCCATACCCTCTCATCTACCGTGCTTGAATTTCCCAGGTAGTTCTTTATGAGCACTTCATTTAGTGCATCCTTCTGTCTAAATCGACATCCAGCTTTTGCTCTTTAATGGAGTTGGGTATTCTGCTCGAGCGCGCATTGCCTTTCTGTCGTGTACCGCAGCAGTGAGATTGATGGGACTTGAGCCAGTGACCTTCAGGTTAAGTCCAGAGATTTGGCCGTTCCACCAGCTTCTGCCCTCGGGACGGTGATGGATCCTCCCCACACCAGTTACACCAAAGGCCTGCCCGGCATGCGTCAGCTAGTTCTTCCAGACAGGGTGTCAGGTAATGGTTTAAACACAGATGGGGAAAACATTGAGCAGAGATGTAGAAGAGAGAGCCTGCCCCGTTTCCCTACAGAAAGCTGAACGGAGGACAGCGTGACACATAGCAATTAGGACAACCATCAATTACCGTAGCATCCAAGACTTGGAAGCGATGACAATAAACTGCAATTTGTAGCATAAATGCAGAAGATGTGCTCCTGCTTTTTCGCCCTAAGCCGTATATTTAATATTTCATCATAATCCTGATGTTGAATAAAGATTTAATACTTAATCATTACACTACTCCATGGAAAAGTACTGCAATTTAAAAGTATTTTAAAAGAATACAAAACTTTGCATTTTTAATTAGATTAGCTAACATAAATATGTTTTTTTAATTCAACACTAGATGAAAAAAAATCACAGAAATATGGCACATAGCATTCAAACAACAGTTATGCCTAGTTCAGAATCTGATGACTAAGTCATTTAAAGTCCAAGACGTGATGTAAAAGGGGGGGGGGGGGGGGGCAGCAAAACAGGTAAAATGTCATGTATGCGTCGTGGTTTTTAGTATTTTTTTCTTTTTAATTTTTCGGTAAGAAAATAGATTTTTATGTCCGTATTCTTTGCAGAATTGTCAGCATGGGTGTGCTGTAAAAGTAACGTGTAGCCTGACTGCTAGGCTATAATTATTAGCGCACTGACTAATAAAGAACATGACTAAACAACAGCCGTAGCAGCCTAAATGCCCTTGGGATTTATTATGAGTTTCTTGGTAGGGGGGGGTCATACGCAAACGGGGCTTCTCTGCATATGGTTGCTCGCTTTCCTGACAGGGGAACGAGGAGCCTCACCAGGGACACCACTTTGGCGCGTCTGGCTGGCCTGCTTTCCATTTCTGTTCAGCAGCTGACATGTCTGCCCAGAGCGAGACGTATGGCCGACAGTTAACCCATTTTTCTAAGGCAGGAAGTTCTGGAGGAAAGTCATACAGGAGCTGACCTTGGCTTGACAGCTGATAATAATAATAATAATTATTATTATTATTATCTGTTTATGGTAATGGGATGGCACCTCAGACCTTTGGGACTGTCGTTTAGGCCTCTACACGTGTGGAGTTTGCATGTTGTCCTGTGTTCTTCCCGTGATCTTATGGAACTCTCTCCAGCTTCTCTTGTTTCCCCTCCCAGTCCAAAAACATGCAAAGATGAATTTTCTGTTGTCCGTATGTGTGAATGTGTGTGTGACTGGTGAATGAGTGTGCCCTCCATGGGTGGGTGCCCCATCCTGTGTTATTCCCTGTTTTGTGCCTCTTTTTTCCAAGATCCGCAAGGCTCTTGCATAAAACCCCACAACTCTGCATAAAACAGTTCGATATTGAAAATGAATAAATTGTAATTTTCTAACCTTATGCTGAGTCGGATTGGCCTCAGCAACCCCATAGGACCATGACCTGGATAAGCATTTAGAGGGAGGGAGGGTGGATGGATGGATGGATGGATAATAATATATTTACTTTAGCAAATTCAGTTAAGTATCTTGTTTGATGAGAAACTGATCCAACAAAACCTTAATCTGTTTCCTCCATTTGGAACACAAACTGCTATCGGGGAGAGTTATCCTGTCTGTTAAGCCTCTTCAAATGAAAGGATTTTCTTGTATTGCTTTTTTCTTTTCAAAAATTCCGGATTTCATTTTTAATGTGTATTTGCTGGTCATATTAAGGAAATAAAATATGATGATGGATTCTGAAAATAAAAGGAGAGATTGACTTTATGCCTTTTATTTTAAAATATTTAAAACCATTTACAGCACTGTTTTGATGGTCAGTGGAATTATTTATGTTGTTTTTTTTTGTCTTAAAATAGGTGTTTTATGTAATGAAAGGCCTGAATGTGCCTGCCACATTCAATGCTGTGAAATGGAAATATCTTTTAAAAATAGATTACTGATCCACTCCCACTCATTCTTGCCTTAAGCGTATGTCTTAAACGTTCATCCCAACAATCGGTTTTACAAGATTATGTGGAGTTGAGCTTTATTTGAGCCCCGTCCTCCTTTCTGCTTTGCCGGTGATGTTTACGTGCCCTTTCTGTCTTCATCGCAGAGAAGTGTGACGAGGCCCTGGCCACACCCCTTCCCCACGCCGCCTTCTCCAGCTCCTCTGTGTTCTCCAGTGGTTACGCCGCGGGATACGCCAAACTGAACCAGAGAGGGGGTAAGCAGAGTTCGGTCAGCTGGCTGGAGTGACGTTTTCAATTTGCGACCAGTCGGCGCGCACTGACAAACAAACACACACACATACATTTGCATGTATATAAAAGTTTTATTACCTTGTAAATAGTCGGTAAGGTTTGCAAACTACCCAATGCTTTTGATATAGCTAATTTTAGGACTATAATAGAATAATATTGATTTGCCGTAAGATTTCTTGCGTGAGTGTGAGAGACTGAAAGCGTGAGTGTCACGCCAGATGTGTGAGAGCTGGCATCCCAGGGTGAGGTTCTCCACATCAGCTTCTCGAACCCCAAACTGCTAGCCGACTCTGTTGCTGACCAGCAGCTTGCCCTCAACTTTGAGCCCCAAGCAGGCCAGTGGCTTTCCTTGCGGCTCGGTGCCTTGTGAACGGTGAGAGATAAAACTAACTGGCCACAGCGATGCCTTATTTTTTATTACAACGCTCCAGTAATCACTCCCGAGCCATTAAATCAGTCCTAAATTTCAATTTCACAGGTGCTCGGCCGTAGCGCATCCGCACGCAATTGAATTGCATTCTGTTGCAGCGGGTTAATAGGTTAAAAGGTTGGTGCTCATTTCCAATGCAAAACACTTCTTGCTGTATCAATTACCTCGGGAAAAGCCTGCCAGTGTAATTGCTTTCACTGTTACTTAATTAACTTCTTTAAAAGTGGTTAGGTAACTGTTGCCTCTACCTTCCTGATATGAAGCCACAGTTTACGTTTTAGTTGAATGTAGACTAATGATTAAAGTTTCTTTAGCAGATGATTTTGCCTTAGGTGATGTACAAGTGAGGAAAGCGTGGGAGCAGATAGCAGGACTAGCTTAAAGTGGTGGGATTTGAACTCACATCCATAGCTTCCAAATAGCTACAGATTCCAAACATGGCAAGCTACACATCACTGATTAAACATGCCTATTAAATTATTATTATTATTATTTGTTTTAATTCATAGCCATCTATGAACTAGTCATTAGTTATATGAACATTTACTATCACATGAAATGTCACATCTAGTCATTGTGTTCACTCAGTGCCACGAAGTTGAAATATAAAGTGGAATTATATATTTGAATCAGCCATGAAATTAGCTGGCAACAAGATGCAATGTCAAGTCATCCATGACCGGTTAAAATTCTGATGGATTCAATGCCTTTGATAACATTTTTTCCCTATAAGAAAACTGCAGTGTATCTTTTCTATTCAGTCATGTTTTATGTGGCATATTTGCTTCTTTTTGAAGTGAATATTAGGGAGCCTATTAGTAGTACAGGACGGCTTTGTCTCAGTGAACGTGTTTTTCATTTTCTGCCGACGGCTCTGGAATGTCTCGCAAAGCGAGAAGTCAAACGTTCTGATATTACAGGAGCCGGCTTCTATTCTTTGGGGCTGCGCCGATGTTCTTTGAGGGTAGATGGAGGTGGAAGATATGTGGTGGTGCGAATGAAAAGGTCCTTAGTGGAATGGCTGCAGTTTTGGCCTGGGATGCAGTGATCCAGAGCCTTGTTGCCCACTCTCTGTGAAAGTCCTGACAGCCTGGAACCTAGGTACCTACAGCATGAAACTCGGATGCTTTGAGGACACATTCAGTCGCTGTCAGTCTGTTGTCTGGCCTGCACCATGTTATTAGCTCATTAATTGTGCCATATGTTAGTTTGGTCATAACTGAGTCTGATGCACATGCATTGCACAGTATTTGTTGTTAATAAATGCCTTAGAAGGGTTATATAGCCAAACAGCAATAAATCACACGCGCAGATATTTTGCAGTATTAATGATTTAGTGTTTTTACGATGCACCAATTGTGACTAGGAGCCCTCCGGGACCCGTGGGGTCAACCGTGAGTATTCTGCCTATAAGGGCTATAGGTTACCCTCAGCTGAGACTTGGTCACATGCTTAGAGCAGCCAATGAGCCGCTGGCTGCAGGGCCATGCATCCAGATCCAGACACAGGCTCTGGGGAGAAAAGCAGAGTGAGACGGGTGCCGGCTCAGTGCTGGGGAAACGGTCAGGGGCACGTTTGTCGTCTGGAAGGGAGCTAAATTTCCCGGGGGACTGGCTGCACTCGCAGTCAGTGGCAGTACCAGAGTCATAAAGGGGTTTCTCTACAGAAAATGCTCAGTGGCTTTGCACCAGGGAAGGGTGCTGCGATCTTTGCCCCCTTAACACAATCTCAGGATGGATCTAGTCTGGGGGTACTTGTTTTATTGTTGAATACTTAAAGTAAATAGAAGGCAAAAATACTCTTGCATTTTTAGGTGGACAAAATGTTTACTAGCAGAGTAAACAGCATATTAGTCCCTGCAGAGTTATCAGTAGAGTCTCTCGCATGCCTGTAACGGATGGAGGAGGATTACTATAAGAAATTGTGATAGAGTATGATACCGGTGGTAAGGGCCATTGGTGTTGTGGAAGGAGTCAGTGGAAATACCCTCAGGATTATCCTGCATCGTTATTCACCATCGACAGGAAGGTCTTTGTCATCATCAGGCTCATAGGTCGCCCTTGGGCCTTCGTATCACTGATCCTGTGCGCATCCAGTCCTGCCATCCCTGACAAAATACCGGCCTTGCCACCAGGAGCACGACAACACACACACTCAGACACACACACACACACACACTCTCACACAAGTTGGTCTTCCCATGTAAATGGGGACCATCCATTCATTTTTATGGGAAAAACGGTAATCCCAATCAGGACACCCTTAACCCCTACCCAGCCCTAACCTTAACTATAAGTAACTAACCAAAATACAAGACTTTTGGCAGGTTTACGTCTTTGATCGCATTTACAGATTTTTATAAAATAGAGGTTATCCAAATGGGGGCCTGATGAAGTGTCCCCAAAAGTAAGGAAGTTTCAGGTTTTACTGCACTTTGGGGACATTTTGGTCTCCAAATGTGACCTATGCAAACCCCCTCCCCCCCCCCCCCCCCCCACACACACACACACACAGCGGGAGCGTTTCTGCCACTCTCTTGCCCTTGCCATTCCATTTGTTGAACTGAAGATTGCAAATGCTGAAAGCTTCATCCAATGAGGAATTAAGGATCTTGTGACATCACAAACGTAAGATAAGATGAGATGAGATAAGACGAGAAAAAGACAAAGTGAAACTATTCTTCCCGGGAGAAACTAGTGTGCCAAGGGAAAGCTCTTACCATGCAAGATTTGAAAAAAAAGAGAGCTTGAAAATACTAAATATAAAATAAATAATATAAGTTTAAAGACAAAAAGGATAGGAAATGGCGAAAAGAATGTTGTGCTTTTCTGTACATGACATGGGCTGGTCGGAGATCTCCCCCAGACAGAAGGGAGAGGAGTCATACAGTGTAAAAGTCATGGGGAGGTCGGCTGTGAGTGAGACAGCAGCTTTGGCAGGCTACTGCCCATGACAGCGCCAGAAGGGATGTTCAATCATGATTTGGGATCAGAATGTGAGAAACAATGGCTCACTATCATGGGAAAGTCTAAATGTCATGCAGTTTCAGTGTTAATTGCCCATCAATTTTCCATAATTGGTTATGCAATCCGGGGTCACAGTCACCCTGGATCTTATCCCAGGAAGCACAAACCACAAGGCAGGGATGCTTATGTCGTACCAGGATAGCCACAGGAACACGAGCAGAACACGTAAACGGAACACACAGAACCGAGGACAGGAGTGCCACCCCCACCATGAAGGCCTCAGGAACACGAACAGAACATACAAACTCCACACACGGAACCGAGGACAGCAGTCCCACCCCCACTGCGAAGGTGTGAGGCCACAGGAACACGAGCCGAACATACAAACTCCACACACGGAACCGAGGACAGCAGTCCCACCCCCACTGCGAAGGTGTGAGGCCACAGGAACACGAGCCGAACATACAAACTCCACACACGGAACCGAGGACAGGAGTCCCACCCCCACTGCGAAGGTGTGAGGCCACAGCGCTGAACACTGAGCCACCGAATGTGAAACGAGTTAATAACATTTATATATCTGAATTGCATATAAATCTATTCACAAGATTAAATCCGATGCATTCAAAAAAATAATAATGATCATTTGTTTAGGTGCAGCTCAGCAAGTTAGGGCACCGTGCCTATGACTGGGAGTGTGCTGGTTCGAATCCCACAATCAGAGGCATGATGTCCCCATTTGTCCCCTGAGCTAGACTCTTAACTCCCAATTGTTCCAGGGACTTGCTGACCCTGCTCTGTCAGTTGTGTTTTGCTTTGATGTCAAATATACACTTACACAGCATTATGAGTTACATAAAAAAAAACACAATCATATAACTATTTTTATAGTCAGTCCCAGAATAAGTTGACGGAAGGATGGATTATGTTCAAATTACATTTGTAAGCTTTTTCTGATAAAGAGCCATTTTTGAAGCTTTGAGTATGTCGATCTGCCGACCGCTGAGAGCCCACATAGGTAACCGTATATTACCCAACCCTCCCTGGGGTCAAGCGCTCCACAACTCTTAATGGATGATGTCAATATAATAGTCGGGTTTTCTGCAGCCTGATGAGCATTCATGCGGGGTACTGTTTTGAGTAATGAGTAAATCCTGCTTTCCATATGCCATCTCCAGTGCTTTCTTCCCCCTGATATATCAATTAGCTCTTTACACATACTCATGGAAATATCTTCACAGACTGAACAGGCACTAATAGGAATCTATAGTGATGCATCTTCTTACTAAGATTTTCTGCTGGGAACAGAAAAGATGGCATGAAATCAATCATATGCAAGACTCATATTTATCTGTATTCCGCTGACTGACAGTTTAAAATGGCAATATCTGGAATACTAAATTGCGTTTTATGGATTTTCCTGATGCCTTTGGCGTGTGATGTTTAGTCTCAGAACTGTGCTTTGTTATTGATTTGATTTGTTCTGGAAAACGTAATCCAGTCCAAACGAGAGAGGCTGAAAAGGGTATTAGCGGTTTGGCGGCTTTTAATTCTCACTCCGCAATTTAACAAACAACCCTTTGTCATTCTAATTGTAAGGTTATAGATTATTTTAGTACTTAAACATAGATTCTTCTGGCAGATACTGTCGAAACCAGTTATATGAAAGTGATATTGCTGAATATTTCATGAATTACATAACTTCACATTTATTGCCAGATCTCTTTGTCTTGAGTGAATAAAAAAGTTGCATATTATACTAAATGAACACAATTATCCATGCCGCTTGAAATTGGACAGATCTTATCTTCATAAGTAAAAAATAAATAGCTTAACCCTTTATAGGCTCTTTTTGGGATAGTTTAAGTTAATTCCATGATTTCGCCATGCATGCATGGATCAGGAATAAAACGCATCATGTACCATGTAACAAGCTATTTGCACATTTATTTTCTTATAAGACCAAGATTGACTTAAATGTTCACATTATATAACTATTTTAAAAACCATAATTTTGCAGCAGTGTTGTTTTTCCTCTTTACTCACAATGTGCATGGGTCTATAGAAGAAGAGTTTCACTTTATTCTGTATCATTTGCTGTGCTGCATTTTACAATGAAACATAATCTACACAACAGAAATGTCTACCACTCTGGTAATTAGTCAAAATCTAATCTGTGCAGTCCATTATATTTCTAAAGGATATTGGAAAAACAAGGAAAAAAAATAAAATCTAGGCAGTTACAAGCTGTAGTCTTGCAGCATCCATGTATTAAATAACACAGGTCTACAATTTTTTTATTTTATTTTTTTTTATTCAGTTGCCAAGGTTTTTTGAATGGATTTAGGGTATTTGGAGGGTGCTGAATTCAAAAATCATATTACTTTTGCTGAATTTTTTCTAGTTTTTGAGATAATGGACATCAGTGAAAGTAATGCACTCCCCCAATGCGACTTGTGTGTGATAACAAATGCAATAGCTTTCGGTCTGACTTTTGACTCTTTAACAGTGGCTTAGGTAATGAAATGAATGATGACGCTTTGAAGGAAAGTCTGAAAATCCTGAATGCTTTTCAAACATGCTGCATTAATTATTTATCTAATAAATATCTCAGAAACTAGAGCCAGTCTGGCAAAACCAAAGTCATATTCTTAATCAGCACCATACACTTAATATAAAACCGTTCAGACATCGTTGGCAACAAAATCACTGTATACCAGTGTAATCTTTCATGGAGGATAGATATAGCATGCAGATTTTTTTCCTGATAGATGCTGATTGCCTTTTTAGTGCTTAGCCTAAATGGTAACAAGATTTATTGGTAACAGAAATGATAAACAAGTAAGGATAAACCAGGCTTCTGCAGTCCTTAATTGGTCATTAAGACCCAATTTCTCTGCCTCATGATTTGTACTTGGTTGAGGTAATGTCTTCATTTGGAGAAGCAAAGTTTAGTCTAGAATGTTCCATCAGGGCATCAGTGACACCCCCACCACTGCCACCACTTTTTCCTGCAGCAGAGCCTCTGATTAGGAACATCTGTGGTCATACTCAGACCTTGGGGGAGCAGGGAGTGGTCTGCCCCACGCAACATGTGCGGAAGCCTGGCTGACAAGTGTGAGAAGTGTGAGAAGAGCAGCGAGGGTTGGCGCCCGTGTGGGAACGGTGGCGAGGGTGATCGCCCGTGTGGGAACAGCGGTGAAGTTTGGTGCCCATCTGGGAACGCCAGAGAGTTTGGTGCCCGTCTGGGAATGCCGGAGAGGTTTGGCGCCCGTCTGGGAACGCCGGAGAGGTTTGGCGCCCGTCTGGGAACGGCGGAGAGGTTTGGCGCCCGTCTGGGAACGCCGGAGAGGTTTGGCGGCCGTCTGGGAACGGCAGAGAGGTTTGGCGCCCGTCAGGGAACGCCGGAGAGGTTTGGCGCCCATCAGGGAACGCCGGAGAGGTTTGGCGGCCGTCTGGGAACGGCGGAGAGGTTTGGCGCCCGTCAGGGAACGGCGGAGAGGTTTGGCGCCCGTCAGGGAACGGCGGAGAGGTTTGGCGCCCGTCTGGGAACGGCGGAGAGGTTTGGTGCCCGTCAGGGAACGCCGGAGAGGTTTGGCGCCCGTCAGGGAACGGCGGAGAGGTTTGGCGCCCGTCAGGGAACGCCGGAGAGGTTTGGCGCCCGTCTGGGAACGGCGGAGAGGTTTGGCGCCCGTCAGGGAACGGCGGAGAGGTTTGCCGCCCGTCAGGGAACGCCGGAGAGGTTTGGCGCCCGTCTGGGAACGCCGGAGAGGTTTGGCGCCGATACAGCCAGAGAGGTAGTTCAAGTGCTCATCCCAGATTGCCGGAAGAGGCACGAGCACAGCCGTGAGATTAGCTCGATAATAATCACAGCTGAAGCTCTCATCCCTGCAGTTTATTGTCTATCTTTCTCAAGTGCAAATAAATTACCCCAGTGAACAAAGTCCCTCTTTTACCTCAATGGACTCATGAGAAAACACATGATTGGCAGCCACTATATTTACATTTTTTTTTATTTAGCAGTAGCTTTTATCTAAAGCCACATACATTTTTGAGAGAGCAGGGTCAGACAGTCCCTGGAGTATTTTGCCTACCTTTTGGTCTACCTTCCGACATGAATGCCAAGAAGCATCCCACATAAAGGCAATAAACACCGTCAGCCTGAAGCGTCTTCGTAGATACAGCAGAATAATAGCTTTAAGGATTCACTGTCTCATTATACCTCAGACACTATCAACACCGTCGAGTTCTGGCTCTCCAGCTACATTAACCCCACTGCCACGGATATCACAGTCTTATCTAACCTAGTTGGTCTTCTGTGTAAATAAGTAATTTTAACATAATTAGCATATGCTTTTATTCAAACACACATACATCTTGAAGAAGCAAAGTTAGTTGGTAGACCTTTCTCACTCTGTCAAGCCCGGTTGTCTGACCCAGCAACCATCCAGTCGTGGGCACAGCACCCTAACATACTGGATCCCACAGTGCCCCCTATGTGCATCCAGGATCCAAGTACCTAGCAAGCAAAGAACCCAAGAGTTTATAGCTGAGGATCCCCTGGATGAGATGCTAGCTAATTTCTGCATATTTATTCAACCCTGTAGGTCTGATTTATGCTACATAAGGTTTAGTCATTATTCATTTCATATTGACATGATTTTTAAAAGCATTCACCATCTCATTCCCTGTTGAGATGTTTATTTATTTACATATTGCTGTCGGGCCATCATGCTGACTCATTTAAAGTATCATTAATAGGCTTCTTCCTTACGCCTTCACATCGTTCTGCTTAATGCACTGTCTTATAGTCACGCATTATGTGTTACTGTAAATTATTCAATCAAATAATGGCCCGTGTCACTTTGAAACAGCAAAATACCTGTTATGGCTTAATGCATCGGTGTAGTCATTAGTGTTTATGCAGTGGCTTCATCACCCTCCGAAGCGCTCGTCTTTTATTTCATCCAAAGCACTTCCAAGGTGATCTCATTTTAGACCAAAGTATTCTCTGCCATTAAGTAATTTACCCAGTCTGATATGAATTATAAATTGCCAGTGATTCCCCGCTGCTTGTGAAAGTGCAGGTAACGGTTTAAACTTAAGCTCTTGGGATCTGGCTGCGGTGAAGCTTGTCATTTCACATGCGGAAATACAAAATAGCCATGAGAAAATTGAGTTTGATCATCCATGCTAACGGCAATAGGAAAAGTTTTAAAATACGGGACCAAAATGAAAACTTAGTCAAAGAGAGGATTTTTTTTTATTATTTCAAAGAAGACCAGTCCGTTCCAGTACTTGACCTTTACAAATTGTCTCGGACTTCATTTTTATATTTTTTTTGTGTGGGAGGAGAATATAGGGTGTGACAGATTAAAACACCCCACTGGAACTGGGCATTAAGCACAGACCACACCTGCTGTCCTGAAAAGTTCAGACAAATGTGAGCAGAGTGTTTTATGTGCTAAAGTACTAACATTTGGGGGTATATTAATAGTAGTAGAGAGGGGCCAAGACATCTCAAAGAGTCAATATGTTAGAGGTGAAGAAATGTTTAAGGCCATTGACATTTTCCTTTTTTCCTCCTAGTCTTTATCAGCCGCTTGGGAGATTGTGGCATATCTGGTTGCACACTAAATTACACATGATATTTAGCTGCGCTGCACTGTAGCTTCTGCAGTGACCTGCTTGTGCCCATCCAGCTGCCTCCTGATCTTCTCCCAGCTGCCCTTCTCCTCTTCTGCATATCTCGCGCAAACATCTGCTTAAATGCCATTTGGCTCTCTTGTCTTTTTCGCTTTGTTGCGCATCTCGTTCTCACCCCGTCTTCTCCGAAAGTCCGCTTCATGACCTCTAGCATATTGTTTTTTTTCTTGAGTTTTATCTCTGTTCAGCATTCAGTGACCACAGAGCTTGTAAGGCCTTCTTGCCGATGCTATTACCCGCCTCGCGATCTTCTCAAGGTTAGATTTAGAATCATTGATTTCTCAATGATATTTCTTGTTTATCTGGTACCTGCTAGTAATGGCCATTTAATTGAGTTAGGCATTGGATTGGCCTGTTTTTTCGTATCCCTTTATGCCGATTCCCTTGCTCTGTGTAAGATGGCCATCAGAAATTCCGACAGTGCTCTTTTCTAAGTGCCTTATTTACAAAAGCCAATGATGAGGCACGAAAAAAGGGAATTTTCTTTAATATGCAGTGTGGCACCATCTCTTAATCGACGGCCAGACAGGCAGCGGTCGAGGATTTTTAGAAAAGACCGTCTGTTGCTTTTTTTTTTTTATGAGTGAATATTTTTATGCTTCTCTATAGATATAGTGCATATTCAGGCAAAATAATGGCAAAACATTTCCTGCTGATAACTGCTTATGCCTGACAGAGGACACTGTCTCTTGTGAGTCATTGAGATTGAAAATGTGATTGAGAATGCAAACAGCACTGAGTGCACCAGTACGGTCCTTGGATGAATCCCTGACATTGACGTGCAGCTGAAATTCCATAAAAGCTTGAGAGCGTGGTTAGTTTAATTTTCATGACAGTTTTTCTTTTGCTTGATTTCTTTTGTTATCGGAATGTGCCAGATAAGACCACAGATTCTACGATCAAGAATCATTTGTTCTTAAATAACCAAAGAGAACAGCATGATTTAAGGAGTAAACTGGTGAACATAAAAACTGTAATTCTTGTTAGTCCAAAGTTCTCATACTAGTGACTCTAACTAGTGCGATATGTGTGGTGATTTTCAACATGTGTGCGATTCTGTCAGGCGGTGCACAGCTTGGTGGGTTGAGGCCACTGGTTTGAATCCTTTGCTCAGCAAAATAGCTGCGTCTGTTGGGTCCCTGAGCAAAGAAGGTCCTTAACCGCCCAGAAATGCCTGAAGCAGCCCTAGATTGATGACTAGCCCTGCGTTCAGATCCCAAGCTTCACTTTCACCTCTATATGGTGTGTATACCTTTAAAAAGAGAAAGTTGGCATATACAAGTATGAAAAACACATTCTGATGAAATAAAGTTTTATTTAAAAATCATTCTCTGTTGTTAAGGTGCTGGTGGATGGTCTCCTTTGGACAGCGATCATTACCAGTGGCTACAGGTGGACCTGGGCAGCAGAAAACAAGTGACGGCCATTGCGACACAAGGCAGATACAGCAGCTCTGATTGGACGACGCGATACAGGCTCCTGTACAGCGACACCGGGAGGAACTGGAAGCCATACCACCAAGACGGAAACATTTGGGTGAGGCAAACACACCCTACTTTTTATTGGGGTGGAGGAGGGGGGCACAACTAAGTGGCCGTTTTTCTACCCCCATTTGATTAACAGCACCAGACAAAATAGTAGCAATGTAATATTACTTTCGGAGGATTTTCAAAGTGGAACTAATAAAAGTACAGTTCATCGATATTACTGCCAGTTTGTCTGCACATTTTTTAATATGTTTTTTAGATTAGGGTCATATATCTTCTCAACTGATGACGTGGCTAAAAATTCGACCTCAGCTCGGTATTGTGTAGTTTGTCTTTTGTCCCTGTAGCCACTACGTTTCCTTCCACCACCATCCATGGATTAAGTAAGATTTCACTTGGTAGGTTGTTTGCGTGACACTGGGTGTGTCGTAGGGCTGCACGATTTGGGGATAATATCTAATCGCGATTTTTCTGACAGGCATTGCGATTACAAGTAAATTAATTGAGTGACACAATTAAAATATACAAGTTTCATCAAATCAAAATCAAAAATATGAGTCGGCTACACAGCTCAAAATTACTGTTTTGTTCTACATTACATGTGCAACAGAACATCATTGTAACAGGAAAGCATGTCTGTCAGCTGCCTGTATTTCCTTTTTTGTTAGAGTTTACACTCTCATAGCGTTCCCCACATGCCAGCGTCTGTCAGCCGAAGAATGAAATCACATCAATCAACCTTTTCAGAATCTCACAGGTTTTTCTCGCTAGTTTGGCTAACTGGAGACACACGACTTTGTTGATCAAATTATCAATCCACACTCGGGTTGCCAGTTTCAATCTGAAGATATAAGGGAGGCTACCCTCGGATTCACAACGATAGAATTTGCAACCGGTGCAGGGGATCGATTGTGGGTTCTGATAATCTCGTCCCACGTTAGGACACAAAGACTAAATAAAAAGTCTAGACTAAAGAGGACACAGCATTGTATTTTTCAATGTGGGGCCGTCTAGTACAGTAATATACGGGACAGTTGTCACCTCTAATCCTCAAGTTTCTCTAAAGATTTTATTGCGTGACTACACTGGCATGTTCCTTTTCCACACTAAAAAATAGTATTCTTGGCCCTTGCACTTAGAGCAGTGGTCGCCACTTGGTCGATTGCAATCGACTGGTTGATCAGCAAAACAATCCTAGTTCATCCCAGCACCTTCAACTGCAAACCTTCTATTGGCGAATAAGTGAATTTATCTTGCCTGATGGCTGAGTACTAGTTCTGAATGTTTAAATGTATGTCAGTCATCTTTGAGTCGAGACTAGTTTAGATACTGCTTCACTGAGTGGGATTAAAAGTGCATCGTATTCATTAATTATCCAATTAGCTACTAATTAGAAAGTGATGAGAAATACACTAAAGACTAGCTTAGAAATGTTTTGCTTCACTGAAGTTCTATTTATCCAGGCCATTTTGCACATTTTGTCAGATATCTTTTAAACCACTGGATTTCTTTAGCACACATGTGCAAACGTTTTGATAAATGCGATTTCATGATAACTTTCTGTCACACTCGATCGCGGGCAGAGCGGCGATCGTGCGGGCGAGCAGGCAGAAACGGGCAAACACGCCGTAATCAGGGCAAACAAGGGGTTTATTCCGAAAGACGGGGCAGGGAACAGAAGACGCCAACTAACATCAATGACAGACACTGGATTAGTACACAACAGGAACTTAAATACAAGAAACAAGGCAACAGGAAACAAGACACGACTGGGCACGATCAGGAAATCACACGTGGGTAATTAGGGGGCGTGGCACACACGAGGAGCGGACGGAGCGGGCGTCACAGAACCCCCCCCCAAAGGCGCGCTACACCGGGCGCGCCCGGGAGGAGGCGAAGGACGGGACGAGACCGGGAAACCAGAACCTGAAAGACAAGGGCAAAAAAAAATCAACGGGGAACAGGGAACAAGACAGACAGGCAAAACTGACAAAGAGGCAGGAGCCAGGACAGGACACTACACAAGACAGGAAAAGCCGACAGACAGACCAGGAAGGGAGGAACCGAGGGAACAGGTGGAACAATAGGAGCGGGAGTGACGGGAGGGAACGACGGGAAACCAGGAACAGAGCGGGGCAGAACAAAGGGACCAGGAACAGAGGACGGCGGGACAAAGGCAGGAGGAGGAACAAAGACAGGCGGGACAGAGACAGGAAAGAAGGGAGAGAAGGAGGAGGAAGGAAGGGGAGCCCGAGGGAGCCCCTGCGGGCGACGGGAGGCAGCCGGAGGGGCCGCAGGCGGCCGGGAGGCCGGAGCGGACCTCGGAGGGGCCGAGGAGGCAGGGCGAGGGACCCGCGGAGGGGCCAGGGAGGGAGCAGGAGGGAGCACCGGGGAAGGGGACGAGGGAGCAGGAGGGGCCCACGGCGAAGGCCCGGAGGAGGGGGGAGCCGCAGCAGGCGGCGACGTCCGGTGGAGGGCCGGAGGTAGGGGCCCCGCAGGCAACCGAGGAGCCGCCGTCGGGGAGCCCGCAGGCGACCGACCAGGCACCGGAGGGGGGAGCGAGGCAGGGTGACGAGGCATCGGAGGGGGACCCGTAGGCGACAGCCGACCCGGAGGGCCAGGACCTGCAGGCGCCAGCCGAGCCAGAGCGCAGGCGAGGGAGGGCGAGCCAGGGGGCCGGGCGGGAGGGACCCCAGTCCGACGTCTGTGTCCCCTCCCTCTGCGGGACACAGACATACCGACCCCCGGTCGGGGTCGATGTCGCCGGGGTGAGGGTGAAGGAGTCACAGGAGCGGGGCCAGGGACAGGAGCGGGGCCAGGGACAGGAGCGGGGCCAGGGACAGGAGCCGGGTCAGCAGGCGGAGGGGGCGCCTCGGGAGCTGCTGCAGCGCGGTCAGGGGGCGCCTGCCCGGGAGCTGCAGCAGGCGGCTGCAGTGGGGGCACCTGCCCGGGAGCTGCAGCAGGCGGCTGCAGAGGGGGCGCCTCTGCAGGAACAGGAGCGCGGTCAGGAACAGGAGCTGGCTGCAGTGAGGGCGCCTGCCTGGGAGCTGCAGCAGGCGGCTGCAGAGGGGGCGCCTGCCCGGGAGCTGCAGCAGGCGGCTGCAGAGGGGGCGCCTCTGCAGGACCAGGAGCGCGGTCAGGAACAGGAGCTGGCTGCAGTGGGGGCGCCTGCCCGGGAGCTGCAGCAGGCGGCTGCAGTGGGGGCGCCTGCCCGGGAGCTGCAGCAGGCGGCTGCAGTGGGGGCGCCTGCCCGGGAGCTGCAGCAGGCGGCTGCAGAGGGGGCGCCTCTGCAGGAACAGGAGCACGGTCAGGAACAGGAGCACGGTCAGGAACAGGAGCACGGTCAGGAACAGGAGCACGGTCAGGAACAGGAGCTGGCTGCAGTGGGGGCGCCTGCCCGGGAGCTGCAGCAGGTAGCTGCAGTGGGGGCGCCTCTGCAGGAACAGGAGCACGGTCAGGAACAGGAGCTGGCTGCAGTGGGGGCGCCTGCCCGGGAGCTGCAGCAGGTGGCTGCAGTGGGGGCGCCTGCCCGGGAGCTGCAGCAGGCGGCTGCAGAGGGGGCGCCTCTGCAGGAACAGGAGCACGGTCAGGAACAGGAGCTGGCTGCAGTGGGGGCGCCTGCCCGGGAGCTGCAGCAGGCGGCTGCAGTGGGGGCGCCTGCCCGGGAGCTGCAGCAGGCGGCTGCAGTGGGGGCGCCTGCCCTGGAGCTGCAGCAGGCGAAGGGGGCTGTGCAGGCAGCGAAGGCGGCTGCGCAGGCGGCTGCGCAGGCAGCGAAGGCGGCTGCGCAGGCGGCTGCACGGGAGCGGGGTCCGCCGGTAATGGCGGCTGCACGGGAGCGGGGTCCGCCGGCAATGGCGGCTGCTGCTCGGGCTGAGCAGGGGCTGCAGGCACAGGAGGCGGCTGCTCGGGCTGAGCAGGGGCTGCAGGCACAGGAGGCGGCTGCTCGGGCTGAGCAGGGGCTGCAGGCACAGGAGGCGGCTGCTCGGGCTGAGCAGGGGCTGCAGGCGGCGGGACCGGTAGGTCCCGTGCGGGCAAGACGGACGTGGTCCCTTTAAGTGCCCGGGGCACACGCGGGATAGCGTCCCGCACCGCGCGGGCCCCCTTGTTGGCCAGCCGCTCCGGCCGGAAGTAGTACCGCTCGAGGGGCGGTAGCAGCTCAGCGGCGGCTGGGTGCTCTCCCCGGACTGGGGAAGCTGCCAGCGCAGGCAGCTTAGCTGCGGTGATGACGTCGAGGTCAGCCGGGGAGTCCTCCAATTCCCCGGTTAGGAGAGAAGCGGGGATGAGCGCGCACGCTCCCAAAACGATTGCAGGGGCGATCGCGTGCTTCTTCTTCTTCTTCTTCTTCCTCTTCGTCATGGTGTCCGCGGGAGGCTGTTCCACGTCCGACAGGACGGACGGCTGGGGAACAACCTCCGGGACGCACCGTGCGTCCAGCCCCAACCTCCGCGCTGTTAGGCGCTGAACCAGCTGGTTGAGGTGGGAGCGCACCTCTCCTAGACGATGCCCGCCCTCCGATGGGGACATCGCCAGCAGGAGATCGCAGCTGTCAGTGGCTAAGTTCAGCGCGACGGGATCCTCCCGAACGTCGGGCTGGTTCAGCCAGTAGTGTACCTCTTGCAGCAGACCGAGACGTTGGCTCTCGGTCTGCTGCTGTGCCTTGTTGAGTTGGTCTGTCATTCTGTCACACTCGATCGCGGGCAGAGCGGCGATCGTGCGGGCGAGCAGGCAGAAACGGGCAAACACGCCGTAATCAGGGCAAACAAGGGGTTTATTCCGAAAGACGGGGCAGGGAACAGAAGACGCCAACTAACATCAATGACAGACACTGGATTAGTACACAACAGGAACTTAAATACAAGAAACAAGGCAACAGGAAACAAGACACGACTGGGCACGATCAGGAAATCACACGTGGGTAATTAGGGGGCGTGGCACACACGAGGAGCGGACGGAGCGGGCGTCACACTTACATGTTATTCTCACTCTGATGTTCATTTATAAATACAAGGATGCCTAAAGGCTCTGCCTTTGATGAGTTAAAAATGGCAGAACACTGGATTAAGCAACATGTCAAACACAGGACAATCCATGTCATTGTGGATGGAAATGATTTATTCATTTCTAATATAGAAATCAATTGCATGTACCATTTCATGTGAGTTTGTTCTGGTTTTCCCCCATTCAAAATCTAAATCCAATTCCATTTATTGCTTATGTAGGACAGTCCTCTCAATCCAGTGTAAGTGGCTAGAAGCCTATGCCAGATGTATCTGTAGCAGAAGTAGAAATATAAAATTTTGAACTTTAATGAAACATAAAAGCTTTTTTTGTACTTACTAAGAGTTTACCAGAAGTTTGTGTGTTACCAAGGGTGTAGGAAACGTCCAGATTCCAGCAGGGCATTTTAATTAATTGTCAGTAAGTTAGGATATTTCATACAAGGAACCTGCTGATTGTTTGGATGTGGACAGATGCCTCCTAGTCATTCTTCTGCACGTCGCACAGTGCCGATCTCCCATTGCAGTGATGGTGGGAAACAGGGAAGCAGTCCACACCTTGACCGAAGGCCAGCGTCTCCCATAAACACTTCTATCCAGTCATTATGCTTCACAAATCCCAGTCAGTAGATACTTTATAAATATTTTTTCTTATTAAAACATCCAGCTGGACTTGAAGCCTTTTGGCCATAGATTCTAATCCATGGAACATTAGCGGCTTATATCGAATTTAACGTGTGCATCAATTAGAGGTCAAAGCCTCTACAATTTGGAACGACACATTGCATGGACTTTTATTCATTCTGTATAAACAGTGAACCAAACATTATATTTTCATGCTGTGCTTATCAGTGTGCCCTGTGGGACCCTCCGTTTAATAAGCACTAATGGGTGGACAGTATAAACCTGCCCCATAGACCTTAACATTCTGTTTGTCTAGAAGGACAAAAAAGTACTATAAGTACTATTCCTATAAGTAGGAATATAATTTTTTTAACTGCTTATTTTTTTGCACATTATTTAAATGAGGGTTACTGGTATATATAAAATCGTTGCAGCTGGTAAAACAAGTACACGAAACTTGAGTTAAAATCGGCGAAATGTGACCATGACATGTATGGCTACACATTTTGTTAACCTTTTCCAATCTTCCCAATGACCATGTTTTCTCATTGTTTATTGTATAGTTTCAATTATAATTGTTATTCTATGAAATCCAATGAGGCATATGCAAAGTTTTTGCTATTTAAAAAATCATCTTTTGTGTATGCAAATGAAAGGCTGCCTCACTAGTCTTGAAGTTTTGCATCTTATTGGCTCCTTTTCCATTTACTATGAACTGTAACAAAAAAAAAAGAGTTTTAATGTGGGAGTAGAATCTCAGAAATCATCTCTGTTTCAGTCCTCTAAAGACTTTCCCTGTCTTATAGCTGCATAATTAAATCGTAACTTTGATTATACTTTATACTTTGGATAAAGATCTGACTTTTAATGGTAGCCATACTTGACAATTATCTTTTGTTTCAGCGGAATATAAAAAGAAAAATGTGTATCATCCAGGGGAATATACTTCATATCTGTGAATAATTCAATCAAACAGCAGTGATCTTGGAGAACAGGTCAGTGCTACAGGTAGTGCCTGTAGGTAACTATTACCTGATTATGCAATAGGTATCCACCGAGCTAGGGAGCATCCATTATAAAAATTACTTTAAGAAGGTCATTTATTCTTTATTCTTAGCAGTGTTTTGGTTCAAAAGGTCATTGGCAAAAGGACACCATTAACTGACAGGTCACCGAGTTATTCTAACTAGTGCTGAACAAAATATTAAGTTTTGTTCTTTTTTAAGGATGCAATGACTGAAGGCATGACTTAAACATAACCTTTGCTTAAATATGAAAAATTCACAGCAACACAGCACAGATATAACCTCAGAGGACGAGGTGGGTCATCAGTTGTTGCGTGGGTCAGAGTGTGTATGACATCATCACTCGCGATTCACACTGTATCAGCCTGCTAGGCCGTCACAGGGATGCACTTAACAGTCAAGATGTCGTACTGTACAGTATGACTTCGCTGAAATCAGAACGAGCCATTTCAGACACTGCTGATGTGCTTATTATCACTACAGACTGATGGGATAGTGTCAGTATTTTTTTTTTTTTTCTCGTAATGGTCGGAATGGTCACAGATCTGTTTCGGCTGAGTGATGTGACTCATCCACAGTAAATTTCATGGATGTTTCTTGTGCATTTTTCAGTGCCACTCTTCCAATTGTTGAGCTCCCCAGAGTTTTTTTAAGTTTATTTATTCTTTATTTTTTTTGGTAATTTTTCAGGTAAAAGTCCAGTTAACTGAAAGAAAGCACATTCATCCAACGTCTGAATACCTCTTCAGGGCAGAGTCAATTGGGGGGGGGGGGGGGGGGGTTAGGGTGGTTGAGTCTATCCCAGGCAGCAGAGGGCACAACGCTGGGGTGCACCCTGTACATGACACACTTCTGAAAGTTATTATCCATATTCTTATCCGCTGACAATAATTATCCACATAATCTAAATAGATGAATATGGAATTACGTGCATATACTGTAAACCTTGAGTGTGCATAAGATTTATGTGTTCATGTGATGCTTAATTTGAAATTTGAAGCTGCCAATGCAAAAAAAGGTTGGTGTAAATTATATGCAATGCTCACATGCATCAATTATCATTTATTTTATAGGTTCACAGTGAGCCAAAGAATGACACTGTGAGTCTGACGGCCGTCTGCCTCAGGGCACACAGTCACACGCTGTGGCCAATACCGAGTCACCTGAACAGCTGGTCTGTGGACTGGGGGAGCCAATCAGAATGCAAGGGGAGAGCATGTGCATTCTTAAACACATTTAGGGTTGGGAGTCAAACCTCCAATCCTGAATCTGTATGGCCACGGTGCAACCCCAAAATCAGCTGGATTGTCTTGAGACCTTATATGCCATTTGCACAAGTACAGAAGTGCAATAATAAGTCGAATAATGACCGTGTTGACTCACCTGAAAAATTGGTGCCATCTTATATTTGGGGTCTAGACAAAAAAGAGCTGTCGTGCCCTTTATTAATATGGCTCAACCTTTCTCTGCAACACGTTTTTTACCCTCTTCTTGTGGGGGTCTGCTGCATTGAAAACTGTGCCCAAAGTGCTGTAGAGTTTGTAATATTTATAATCTACCCCCTCCCCCCACCCCAATAATATATTTGTTTTTCGAATGTTTGCAATTTATTACATTTATTGTAATATGTTTGCTGTGGTTGCTTTTTAAGCTGTGGTTGCTGGCTAACTTATTATATGCTCTTGTCATATTAAATGTGACACTTCACCAATAAGTGCTCTGGATGACGGGGGTCTGTAAGGATGGCCCATGCTTTGTTTCTGCAGAGTTACATGTAAATTATTTGTCTTAATCATTAAGATATATAATATGCAATGTTTCTTGCATAACCTGTAGTAAACTTGCTTTAGGCAGTGTAAGACAAGTAATTTAGTTTCTGTAAATAGCTAGCCTGAAGTCAAATAGTTTTTATAGTTTCTGACATCTGTACTGCAACATTGTTTGTAAGTTAATTATTTGGGGATTCAGTTGTACAGTACGGCACTGTCTCATGGAAACAGAAGGATTTCCCTAAGGCAGAAGTCAAACTTCAGGCTTGGAATGCCTCGGGTTTTGCAGTATCTGCAGCTGCTTCAGGCCATGTTTGAGGATCTCTAATGATTTAAAGTTAATCCATTAAATCCTGAGGCCCTGGCAAATTTCAGCGCCCCTGGTGACCTGCGTGCGTAACCCCTGCTCTGACCCGCTAAAGTCATCTCAATGCTGGAAGTGCAACAGTTATTTGTTAATGTTCTCTTATTGCAGCATGCTTCCTGTCAACCTGGTGAACAAAAAAAGGAAATAAAGCTACAGTCTCTCAGGCTGGTGGTGTTTTTTTAATAATATGAAGAAAGTTGTGTTTAGAATTCAGAAGGCAGTAATAGTGATGTGAGTTTTTTAATACCCAGTTTTGGCAATACCCTTCAGTTCCCATAACATTGCCAAAGTTTTTGATTTGTTATTTTTAGCTTTCAGTTAATGATCCATAATTAAATTGAGCACAGTGATTGTTCCTATTTCAGTCATTTTCTTTAAGCTTAAATCGTGTTTTAAAATTGCTACTTATTAATGTAATTAACAAGACACAATTATATGCAGAATGTATCATGTATTTTTTTTAGATATTTTTAATAATTGGTGCATTTGAAAATGGTTTTGTTTTCAACAAATTAAAACATGTTCTGGGCATAATTTTACATTTGAAGTCCCGTTATAGCAGACTTCAAGGGACCTGGCAAAAGAGTCCGTTATATGTATCCAAAGTCTGTTATATTCAGAGTTGCTGTATGCTCAGAACACAACTACAGGACACCATGTACTCATGCCACACCCCAGCAGACACACTTGTGGTACAGATTATTATATTGTACATGTAGGATTCCAACTTTACCTGAGCAGATGCGTGACTATTAATAATTCTGAGTACGTATCTGCACTGAATATCACCGGCACGCCACGCGCCTTGTAGGCGGAACCTGCATGTCCGTTATAGCGAACAAAACTACAGACAAAAGTGGC
Source organism: Brienomyrus brachyistius (assembly GCF_023856365.1). Taxonomy (NCBI): domain Eukaryota; kingdom Metazoa; phylum Chordata; class Actinopteri; order Osteoglossiformes; family Mormyridae; genus Brienomyrus; species Brienomyrus brachyistius. The sequence goes on along the minus strand of NC_064547.1, from coordinate 13,573,910 downwards.
CCTGGGGACCAAATTGTTTGTCCGTTATAAGCAAAATTCCGTTATATGCGAGTCCGCTATATCTGATGCTTTTTCTGCATGTTCGTAAAGGCACACAGCCGGGACCAGCGGACCTCGTCCGTTATAGACGATATTCCGTTATAATAGAGTCCACTGTAAGTGTAACGGGATCTTACTGTAACTTGTTTGCCGGATGCGTTTGTCCAAAGTGTGGTACTAGTGAACCAGACAGCACATTACAAGCATAAAGGTGTCAAAAAGACAGCTGAGATGCAGGTGATGCAAGGCTGAGCTTTCAGTTTGTTAGCAGTAACAAGTGCAAGTTGGCATTAGTGCAAGACCTATGCAAGACGTCACTGGAACATCACATCCGAAAAGCTGGCCAAATCAGTATGTCAAACGAACTATGACTAAATATAAATAGACTTTTTATTAGAGGTTCTACAGTTCTTGAATGATCATTGTTAATTACAAGCAGCTTGTTTCTGACAAGAACTTTGGTCTAGTTAGAGAAAAGGTTTTTTTAATCACATTGTCTGAATATAAAACATAATTAACTTCTTATTAATTACTACTGACATCATCTTACAAGTTGGACCTAACGATTAACATTTTTTAATGACAATGTGTAATATATAATTTATGTGTGCATGAAGACTGAATACGAATGACTTCATAAGGATGGTTTCCCTCATTAAAGTGATTACTCAACCAATTGATTAATCAGCTGGGGAAAAGCTTTGGATCAATGCTTTATACATGGCACAAGACAATACTGCAGAATAAAAATATATTAATCATAACTGACATTTGAAAGTGAGAATATTCTTTGTGTTCTTTTGTTAAAAGATAATTAATCCTAGATGTTATTGTAATTTTTATTCTGGCTAGACGATTTATTTAAATTCATGTGTGAAAAGGACCTTTAATAGTATTCTCATAAGTTGTAAATAGTGTGTATGCTAACAGGTTGGTGTGGAGATGTATTTTGAGTTTGAGTCAAAGGTTTGTTTTCTTTTGAATTCAAAATACTGATGAAAGCTCTAGGAGTTTTGATATGAGTCTCTGGTAAACAGTTTAGTGGTGGGTGTAATTAGCACCATATTAACACATTTTCACCATAAAACCTATTTTCATACACTGGTCTGCCATAATATTAAAACCACGTGCTTAAAATCGTGCACGTCCCCCTCGTGCCACCAAAACAACTCTGAACCGTCTAGGCATGGACTCCACAAAACCTCTGAAGGTGTCCTGTGGTTATCAGCAGATCCTTTAAGTCTGTAAGGTGTGAGGTAGGGCCTCCATGGATCAGACTTGTTTGTCCAGCACATCCCACAGATGCTCGATTGGATTGAGATCTGGGGAATTTGGAGACCAAATCAACACCTTGAATTGTTTTTCATGTTCCTCAAACGTGTTCCTGTACAATCTTCCCAATGTGGCAGGGTGCATTATCCTGCTGAAAGAGGGCACTGTTATTGAGGAATACTGTTGCTGTATGCCTGTTGGTGTACTGTTGGTGTACTGGTCTGCAACAATGTTTAGTTAGGTGGGACTCATC